>NC_084481.1:114885834-115188864 GCF_030035675.1 Rhineura floridana | reverse complement strand
CCATCAGAGAAAGGCTTGACACAGTGACGTATGTAATTACCACAGACCAATTAAACAAAAGCAAAGTGGTTCATGTAAATATGTTGAAGCCTTACCATACCAGGGATGCACAGGTGTTGCAAGTTACCTTATTCCCTGAGGGAAGTGGGCCTGAACTTCCAGATTTGGTACAGGAAGGCAAAGACAAAGGAGGGGTAGATCAAGTGGAATGGTCAGAGGAGGTGAAGGAGGAAGTAAAAGAAGAGATTCTGAGAGTTTTGAAAACCTATAGGAATCTCTTTAGCAACAAACCTGGCCGAACCAGTATAGTTATACATTCCATTGATACTGGAGATCATGCCCCAATCAGATCTGTTCCGTACCGTGTGAATGGGAAAGTTTTGAATGAGATCAAAAAGGAGGTGGAAGATATGCTGGAATTAGGAGTGATCAGGGAATCCATCAGTCCCTGGGCCTCAAGTATTGTCCTGGTTCCGAAAAAAGATGGAACGACAAGGTTTTGCATTGATTATCGGCTAATCAATAAAATTACTGTCCCAGATGCATATCCTATGCCTAGGGTAGACGCAATGTTAGAGTTATTGGGGGCAGCAACCATTATCTCTACACTAGATCTCTGTAAAGGATTTTGGCAAATGGAACTAGACGAACAATCCAGAGCAAAAACTGCCTTCAGTACACCAGATGGGTTATATGAGTTTGTGACCTTACCCATGGGACTAAGGAACTCACCAAGTTCATTTCAGAGGCTAATCAATACTGTGTTGCGAGGCATGTCAGATTTTTCAGTGGCCTATATCGATGACGTGGCCATTTTTAGCAAGACGGTGCCTGAGCATGTCCAACACCTGACAACAGTATTGGAGGCCTTAAGAAAAGCAGGCCTCACAATAAAAGCTAAGAAATGCCAGTTTGGACTAAAGGAAGTAATCTATTTAGGACATAAGGTGGGGAGTGGGAAAATCACCCCCTTATGGAGCAAGGTGGAGGCAATACAAGCGTGGCCGATCCCCTTAACCAAAAAACAAGTAAGGGCATTTCTGGGTGTGGCTGGATTTTATAGGAAGTTTGTGAGAAATTTTGGGGAAATAGCAACCCCCTTGCATGAATTAACGAAGAAGAAGTGTTCTGAGCGTGTGGTATGGACGGATGAATGTCAGAAGGCTTTTGATCTACTGAAGCAAGCCTTGTGCCAAGGACCCATATTAATAGCACCAGACTATAAGAAACCATTCATCGTGGCTACAGATGCGTCGGACCTGGCGCTGGGAGTCGTCTTGCTACAGGAGAGAGAAGGCACCAGACATCCAGTGGCGTACCTGAGTCGCAAGCTGACGCCGAGGGAGAAAAACTATTCGTCGGTCCAGAAGGAGTGCCTAGCGGTCGTGTGGGGACTGAACAAGTTGCGCCCATACGTGTGGGGACGAAGATTCACAGTGACTACGGATCATCGGGCCTTGTTATGGTTGCAGACTATGAAAAACCATAACACTATGCTGCAGAGGTGGTCCTGGGCCCTACAGGACTATCAAGTGGACTTCCAGTTCATAAAAGGCAAGGACAATGTACTGGCCGATGGACTTTCCAGGCAAGTGGCTGGGACTGCAGTGATGTGACCAGACAGAGGAACAAAGAAAGACATTTTCCCCATAGAGACTTTTATTTGTTAACGCGACGTATAAATCCTGGAACAGGAATAATACTCTGCTGTTGTTTAAGGGGGGGGAAATGTGATGTTCCCATATTAATGTATATATGGTAAGTGTTGGTTGTTTAGAAGATACATGGTAAGTGGAGTGAAAGAGGGGGAGTGAATGGGCAGTAGAATGCGAGATAATTGGCTGAGTGTTTAAAATGGCTGAATGTATAAAAGGAAGAGTGAGAGTGGAATCTGGGGGGGAGAAGAGAACTGAGTGGGTTGCTTGGTGGGGTTTAGAGAGTTGTTTGCCAGGAGGGAGGTGGAGTTCGGATTAGTATTGAGTAAAACCATATGCTTATGTGCCTTAAGAAGAAATCTTGTTAATCTTGTTAGCTTTGTTATCTGTAATAAATACTTAATTTGGTTTACCAAAGGTCTGATCCTTGGCTGGGGTTTCACAGACCAGAAGGGAGGGTAAGGTAATGACCAAGGCTGAAGGGGAACTGTAACAAATGGTGGCAGCGGTGAAGAGAATAACAATACCAGTATTCAGAGTCTCTGGGAATACTAGTATTGGGACGTTACTGGTGGTTGCCTAGCAGGGGGATCTGTTGAGATCTGTGCTAGAGCGGGGAGAGAAACCATAAGAGAGAGCGGTCCGGACTGGTGGAGTCCCTGGTGGTGCCTAGTGACAGGCAGTAGCCACGCGCAGGTAGGAACCTGACAGGGAGAGCCAGGGAAGGACGCCTCACAGGATGGTCTATAAAATTTTTATAAATTAAATCAATAAATAGTGGCTAGGATATTCTTTTATCATTATTATTATCATCAATATGCTATTATTATCTATGTATTATACTATATTATTTATATACTCTATTATAAATATATAAGTTATATACTGTATTATAAATATATTAGATATCACTTATCATCATCATCATCATCACACTGTCCTTGCAGTACAGTTCTGAGAGTGTCCTGTCAAAACCAGTTCTTTATTTTTCAGTATAGAAAATTATACTGTCTAATGACTTTCAGTGTGCAGGGAGCTTATGCTAAAAGTTGTCATGCCCCATATGCCCCAGCTACAAAAGCTGTTGTTCATCCACATTGGAAGAAAATATGCACATGATGTACAAGAGAACAGCTTCTTTTGGAAAAAGCCTTGCAAAAATGTATCAAAGCCATTTTAAAAGAAACCTTTTGAGTCATAGCCATAGTCATTTTATTTAATTACTTCATTTTCCACAAATACATCTGTGCTCAAAGCAGTTCACATAAGAAATAGTCTAAATACTGTGTACTGTAAATAATGATACAAAATAAAAAGTATGGTATTACTATAATGTAACACTTTAAAAAATCTAACAGTAACCGTTAATGTAACATACATCAACATTTAAATGAGCAGGAAGCACACCAATAGGTCAAGTAAAAATATCCAATAATTTTACATCCAAAACTGATTATATTAGTACCTTAGGGTTGCCAGGTCAGAAGCATCCCAAACTCTGAGATTTCAGGGGCTGGCCCTAGTGATATCATGGAGCAGGTTGTAGTGATGTCACGGGGCAGGTCGTAGTGATGTCATGGGGTTGGGTGGTAATGATGTCATAGGGGTGGGCCCAAGTGATGTCACAGGGGAGGGCCCAAGTGATGTCATTAAACATGATACCTTAAGCATCAACCACAGTTGCTTGGAACATACAATTCAAAAAAAACATTTCTCCAATTGGAAAGTAAGATCAAAATCTTAGCTAAAAGATAGTGTCTGGGTAGGGAGCATTTAATCTAGCTTACTTGCTTCTGGCAAGAAGAGCTTAAGTGCAGGGCTGGCCCAAGGAATGCTGGGACCCTTGGGCACAAGCCTGCCCTGGGACCCGCTGCTCCCCTCCTGAGATTCGTGGCAGGATTGCTGCCGCATATCGCAGGGCGGGAGCTTCGGAGCCTCCACCATTCCCTCACTCAACCTACTTTTCTTGGCTGTGTTGTGAGGTTGTGTGCGCAACGCACACAGCACTGCCCTTAACCAAGTTGGCAGCCGAGGTTTCCCTAAGGGTCTGAAGCCTCTGCCGCCATCTTGGCTGATGGTAGGGATGTGCGCACATAGCCCTTTGGAGCTGGCCCTTTGGAGCAGGCCAGGCCAGTCACCAGAAGGCCATTATAGAAAGAAAGGAGCCTAGTGTTGTGGAGATGTTAGTTAGGAGCACTTGGGAGTAAAGATGGATACCCCTGAATGCTGCAATTCTAAATACACTTACTAAACCCCATAGAACTCAATAGGACTTACTTCTGAGTAGATATAGTTTGGATTGTGCTGTTGGTAAAGCTTGACTAGGGATCCTCTGCAAAGATATCTATACCCCAGGCAATTATATAAATGTTGTAGATAAAATACATAAGTAGATTTTGGCGTCACTGTGGCCTTTAAGTCTCTTTCTACTTTTAGGAACAAAGAAATCTACCTTATACCAATTTGATACCATCTAGCTCAGTAATGATCACATGGACTAGCATTGGCTCTCCAGGATTCCAGGAAATAGTCTTTTCCAGAAATTGAATTTTGGACCTTTGCATGCAAAGCATGTACCCTGCCACTGAGCTACAACCCTTTCCCTGTTTAAAAAGTACCTTTTAAAATTGTTCTTTTCAGTTCACTAATGAATGCATAGCATAGTAGGGCAGATCCACACCATTCATTTAATGCACATTCAACACACATTTGAAGCACATGAATCCCATCACAGAATAATGGGAACTGCAGTTTGTTAAGGGTGATGGGAACTATAACTGTGAGGGGGAAACTACACTTCCCAGGATTCTTCGGGGGAAGTCATGCCATTTAAATGCGAGTTGGATATGCTTTAAATATATTGTGGGGATCTACTTAATAAACTTTGCCTGCATGTAAATCATTTTAATTATTTTTTTAATGGAAATGAGCTATAAAGTTTACTGGGTGACCATGGGCTACTCACCATCTCTCATTCTAATCTTACCCTCAGGATGAAAACAACAGAGGGGAACCATGACCACCAAAGGAAGAAGGGCACACTGAAAATGTAGAGAAACTAATAATGTACAACGATAGTGTGAAATCAAATACTTATCGGGACATAGTATGAAGAAATATTTATATAAGCAGACTGTCAAAGATGTTTATTATCTACACAACCTGTAAATATATTTGTAGTGCAATCCTATGATTATTTACTCAGAAGCAAGTCCCAATATATTCAATGGGACTTACTCAAACAGGGAAGTGTGCACAGAACCCAACCTCAAGTGATAAGTCACACTCACCCAACCCAAAATTCAGAATCATGCCACTTTAAGCTGTTTTGCAACTGTTCATAGTTGTTATGGTTATTGCATTTTAAAGGGATTTATTTCTTCTTGTGAGCTGCCTTGGTTTCCAATCGGCAATCCTACCTCACAGGGTTGTCGGGAAGACTCACACACTGGAGATATAAAAATACATAGATCCCATATAATAGGTTAATGTCAAAACCAGTTGGTCATTGCAGAACATTTTTTTAAAAAAATAAAATCAGTATCAGTTTCCTACATAATAAAAGTAGTGATACCTATGTAAGCCCTGCCTAATTGCTTTAAAATAGGATTGGAGAGGGAGAGAAAGATTTACAACACAAGCACAATCCTTTGTTATGTTCACTCAAAAGTCCCATTAATTTACAGCACAATCCTAACCATCTACTCAAAAGTAAGTCCTATTAAATTCAATGGGTTTACTCCGGGTATGTGGGATTAGCATTGAAGCTTTACTCCCAGAAAACCAAGTATTGGATTAAAGCTTCATATTGGGAAGGTTTTCAAAACATTGTCCTCTTCAACAGACCAGGGAAATTTAAACTTGTTTGACTCATGAACACAAGAGAAAAAAAGACTATTGTTACTGCTGAAAGCTATATACTTACTCAATTTATGAGATTTTTCAGATAAACAGGAAAAAACAATAGTTTTCTACCTTTGCAATGGGGTCTAGGTACTGCTTGGAGGCCCAGAAATTCCTTGCCAATCACAACCCTGACTTCACTTATTGCTACAAACCTGAAAGGCCGGGGTTAGAGCAGCCAGCTAAGAGATCATTTCATAGAAGTTATGGGGGGGGCTGACGTTTTGGTGTATATCTCATGAACCAGATTACCTAGAAACTCAATTTAAAAAAAATAAAGAAAGAAAGCTGAGAGTCCGGACATTAAGCTGACTCACCTGGAGACCCAGAGAGGACCCAAAAATCCAGAGTCTCCGGGCAAAAACCAGACACCTGGCAACCCTGTAGTATCCAGAAACCCCAATCCTTTTTATACCTCAACCCCCAAATCCCAAATGTTTCCTCAGAGTTCTTCTGGAAATAGCTTCCTTATTAAGGCTGGAGGGTGAGGCAAAACAGCCATCCCTTGATGGCAAACAGAGTCTCTCTGCCCTCATGGAGAACCCTGGTCTAGAAAAGGAGACTCACAGCATGGGGAGAAATGCATTTCACGAGAAAAGAACAGTCTTCTCTAACTCTAGAAATCTCTAACTGCTCTTGATTTGATTGCCACCTGCGTTCCCCGGAAAGAATATGCTGCTTTCTCTCAGCTTTGATTTTTTTTCTTTTGTTTTTCATGGCAAAAGATGAGTTTGTCCTCCATTTATTTATTTATTTATTCATTTATTATTTTATTTATACCCCACCCTTCCTTCCAGCAGGAGCCCAGGGTGGCAAACAGAAACACTAAAAACACTTTAAAACATCATAAAAAGGCCTTAAAATACATTAAAACAAAACAACGTTAAAAACATTAAAAAAAACTTTAAAAACATATTTTAGAAGAAAAGGGTTAAAAACATATTAAAAGACATATTAAAAGCAATTCTAACACAGACGCAGACTGCGATAGGTCTCAACTTAAAAGGCTTGTTGGAAGAGGAGTCTTCAAAAGGCGCCAAAAAGATAGCAGAGATGGTGCCTGCCTAATATTCAAAGGGAGGGAATTCCACAGGGTAGGTGCTGCCGCACTAAAGGTCCGTTTCCTATATTATGCAGAACGAACCTCCTGATAAGATGGTATCTGCAGGAGGCCCACACCTGCAGAGCACAGTGATCGACTGGGTATATAAGGGGTAAGGTGGTCTTTCAGGTATCCTGGTCCCAAGCTGTATAGGGCTTTGTACACCAAAACTAGAACCTTGAACTTGGCCAGGTAGCAAATGGGCAACTAGTGCAGTTCTTTCAGCAGCAAGGTGACATGTTGGCGATACCCTGCCCCAGTTAGCAGTCTCACTGCTGCATTTTGCACTAGCTGCAGCTTCCGGACCAATCTCAAGGTCAGCCCCACATAGAGTGCATTACAGTAATCCAGCCTAGAGGTTACCAGTGAGTGGACAACAGTGGTCAGGCTATCCTGGTCCAGAAATGGCCACAGCTGTCTTATCAGCCGACTGGTAAAAGGCACTCCTAGCCACAGAGGTCACCTGGGCCTCTAGCAACAAAGATGGATCCAGGAGCACCCCCAGGCTATGGACCTGCTCTTTCAGAGGGAGTACAACCCCATCCAAAGCAGGCAACTGACCAATTATCCGAACTCGGGAACCACCAACCCACAGCGCCTCCGTCTTGCTAGGATTCAGACTCAGTTTATTGGCCCTCATCCAGCCCACCACTGAGTCCAGGCACCGGTGCAGGGCTTGCACGGCCTCTCCTGATTCAGATGTTACAGAGAAATAGAGCTGGGTATTGTCAGCATACTGCTGACACCTCGCCCCAAATCTCCTGATGACTGCTTCCAAGGGCTTCATATAGATGTTAAACAGCATGGGGGACAAGATGGTACCCTCAGACACCCCACAGCACAACTGCCAGGGGGCCAAAAGTCAGTCACCCATTGCTATTCTCTGAGAGTGACCTCGGAGATAGGATCGGAACCACTTTAAAACAGTTCCTCCAATAACCCTCACCAAGTCGGCCCAGAGGGATACCATGGTCAATGTTATCAAAAGCCACTGAGAGATCTAGTAAGAATAACAGGGTCACACTCCCCCGTCCTTTTCCCCCATAAAGGTCATCCATCAGGGCAACCAAGGCCGATTCAGTCCCATAACCAGGCCTGAACCCAGACTGGGATGGATCAAGATAATCTGTTTCATCCAAGAGTACTTGCAATTGCTACGCCACAACCCTCTCAATCACCTTCCCTAAGAAGGAGGTATTTGCAACCGGTTGGTAGTTGTCATAAACTAATGGGTCCAGGGTGGGCTTCTTCAGGAGTGGTTGGATCACTGCCTCTTTCAAGGCACCCGGAACCACTCCCTCCCGCAATGATGCATTGACCACACTCTGGATCCACTCAGTCAAACCCCCTCGGCAAGCTTTAATAAGCCAGGAAGGGCAAGGGTCGAGAGGACACATTGCTTGCCGCATCATCACAAGCACCTTGTCTACGTCATCTGGCCGCATCAACTGAAACCGTTTCCAAGAAGTTGCAGCAGACGTTGCACTGGACACCTCATTGGAGACTACAGTAGATGTGGAGGGGGCATCAAGACTGCTACAGAGACGAGCAACTTTACCCTCAAAGTGCCTAGCAAACAATTCACAGTGGGCCTCCGGAGGGTCTAAAACGAAGTCGAGGGTGTGCCCTGCCCTATGCATCAGGCCAGTGACAACTTGAGACAACCCCATGGTCGTCATGGAGGCCATGAAGTCCCAATTCGGAACACTAGAGGCAGCCTCAGCATAGACATTGAAGTCACCCAGCACTATTGTTCTGGTCTCCTCCAACACCACAGCCGAGACAGCCTCCACCAGCGCAGTCAGAGAAGCTGCCGGGCAGCCGGGTGGACGGTATACCAGCAGCAACCCTAGTTTACTATCTCCTCGGCCCGACACCAGGTGCAAGCCCTCACAGCCAGCTCCAACACAGAGTGGTTTCCTGGTGACAGAGATGGAAGTTCTGTAGACTACAGCAACTCCTCCCCCCCATCCCTGTAGCCTGTGCTAGTGTTGCACTGAGTAATCAGGTGGGCAAAGCTGGATCAGATCAACTCCTCCCAGCTCACCCACCCAGGTCTCAGTAATGCACACCAAATTGGCACCTTCATCCACAATCAAATCATGGATGAGAGTGGTCTTGTGTACTGATCTGGCGTTGAACAACAACACACACAGGCCAGTGGGCACAGCAGATGAGCAACGCGGAACCCATCCATAAGAGGAGTGACAGCAAGGAACAAGGCGCAGATAGTTGCTCTCATCTTCTACGGTAATTCACCACATCCCCATGGCTATATTTCCCTCTACCCATGATCACTGAAATTGGGGTGGCATCACCCATGTTCCTCTGTACTAAGACGTCTCCTAAACAGCTGATATGGACCCAACACAAGCCCACCAACAAAGCCTGCTGGAGCCAATTATCCCAGAAGGCCTCTGCGAGAACTGGGAACAGTCATACCCATTCAAACTTTTTCACACAGGGCCCATCTACTCCCCCCTCCTGTCTCACACCCAGGGAGGGTCAGCCTTCTGCCAGTTACAGACTCTCACTCTGAAGGCATCTGGCAACTTTCTCCTACCATTCAGTTCGCAGGAACTACAGATGCACCACACGCCCTCCCCACCACCAATCTCCTCTAGATTGGTTTAACAGAAAATTAAAACAAACAAAAAAGGAAGGTAATAGAAGGGGGTAGTGCCCTCGCCCTCGGGACACCCTAAGGTCTCCCCAAGGGGCAACTCCCTTTGGTGTCCCTTTGGCAGCTGGGCTTTTATGCCTCCTGACCCAGCCAGCGCTGATGCAAGAGGCTGCAAGGTTGACTACAGGCTCTCTCTGGAGCCAGGGTCAGGCAGGGGGTCCCAGTCCTTGCAGCACTTACCAGGGACTTCAGCTGTCTTGAGAGACACCACCCCAAAGGAGTAAGCAGCAAGCACCCAGATGCTCAAATACTCACTCCCAGGGCAGGTCTTCTTCAGTCCCCTAGTAACCTTTGGTTATTCTCAAAGGTCTGTGTCTCAGAGGTAAGAATTGCCTCACACATGAATGTTGGGCCTTGTCCAGACACTACCACTGTTGTATATGTGGGGTAAACATTATATACACCACTGGGGACAAACACATCGATCCAACTGATGGGCAAATGTGGACTTCCAGAAAGAGTTTGATGGGAGTTCAAGAACTAGTCAGGACCTTATGCAAATGATCCTGGAAAGCAGACTGCAAATGCATTTTTATTTATCCTCAGCATTATATCCAGTTCCCACAGGGTTGGAGGGAAATGGCTTGCTGCAGAATAATAAAGGGAAGCAAGAGCTACTGAAGTAGGCCACTTGGATGGGGGGGGGGGAGTTAAAGCTTTTGCCCTCAATCATTTATCTCTTTCACTTAGCAGCCCTCCAAGAACTCTAGCTGCTGACCACAGATGGATGTGAAGCTCTTTGAATGCTCTTGAACACTGTGTTAATCTTATTTAACCTGAAGTGCTTTTAATCAGTAAACTTGTCAAGACTCCCTTCTCTTACATAAAGGAGATAAAAATGCAACACTAGGTGAGGTGGTGGCAAAAGGAGGGTGTTGCTGAGGAAAGAGCAGGCGGTTTTGTTGATGTTTGTCACCCATAAGCGATGCTCAGCCTCTTAAGATTATTGTTGTTGTTGTTGTTGTTTTATTTCTAGGCCGCCTTTTGGCCAAAAAGGCCCCGAAGGTGGCTTACACACAAATAAAAACACAAATACAAAATACAAATAAAAACAATACAATTTACAAAAAATTATAGCATTTCTAAAAAGCATTAACAGCTATCCAAAAGCATTCATTTTCCTGGTAAAGGACAGTCCCCAGAAAGATGTCACTGAGAGCAGGGGTGAAGGGGCAAAGCAGGTGGAAAAGATTGCCCCTTGATGGTCCCAGCACAGTCTCACCCCAGCAGCAGTATCGCTCAGTCTGCAGCTCCTCCTGATAAGGCCCAGGGCCAGGCAGAGGGGTGGGGCAAGACAGGTGGAAAAACTTGCCCCTTGCTGGTCCCAGCAGTCTCATCCCTGCAGCAGTCAGATTACCCAAAATAGTAAACAAATATTTTTTTAAAAACACAATTATGTGAATGTGGAGTCACTAATCTCATACGGATGAAAAAAATGTTTTAACTGTAACTATTATTAGAAGGTTTTTAACTGCAATTGTGTTTTAGAATGTTTTAAACTTTTGGAATGCTTTTCTTTTTGTTGTTGTTAAATTGCTTTATATTTTTATTTATCAGGTTAATATCCCGCTTTTCCTCCCAGAAGGAGCCCAGGGCAGCAAACAAGTGACAAAACCCCCCAAACATCAATAAAACATCTTTTTTTAAAAGATTTTTTTAAAAATACTTTAAAACATCTTAAAAAACAGTTCCAACACAGATGCAGACTGAGATACAGTCTCTCCTTAAAAGGCTTGTTGAAAGAGGAAGGTCTTCAGTAGGCACCGAAAAGACAACAGAGACGGTGCCTGTCAAATATTTGTTGTTGGTGTGTTTGCTGCTCCTTCGAGAGGAAGGGTGGGATATACAGTTGACTACCTATATCCAAGCAAGCAAAAGGCATTATCAAGGATTCATTCAAGCCAGACAAAAACACTCAATGAGAATGGGAAGCAGGGCCAGTGAGGGGTGTGGCCTGGGGAGAGGGGGTGTGGTGTGAAGAGTGTTCTGGGGTACAACAGAGAGGCTTGGGGGCACATTTGGTTCCTGGGTCTGCAGTTCCCTGCCACTGGACTAACATTTAGCCTATTATACCATCCTGGCACTCAGTCAAATTGGCTATTGATCTTTTACTAAGAAGCATTTATGTTTCAAATGTCAAGGTGTCCCTCTGTACATGGTTCCACATTCTAGATTCATTACTTCTCATTTCCAAGACTAGACGTTAGTGAGTATGCCTTGGGCAATGTTCTACTACATGTGAATAATTCCTGTGGTTTTTATTATTATTTCTATTTTTAAAACTGATAAATAGGAAAAGTACAGTTCTCATCCAAGTTATACTAGTACTGGAATAAAAATGCTTTTGTCACTAGTGATTATACTGATACAGGCAGAAGTGGAAGAGGATCAATATTTAGAAACTGTGGTGTCCTTGGGAGAGTGTTATCACCTTCAGGAGGTTTTTAACAGTGCAATAGCCTAAAAAAGATTAATTTACTTCTAAATTCATGCTGTCATACTAATGAGGATAAAGTTAATAGACCAGATATCATGTTTCATTGAAGAACTATTGAAGCCCATGGAGATTTGACCAGTTACCATTTTGTTTTTTTCCCCTTCTGAGACAAGAAATACAAGAAGAGAGAAATCAAAGAGTTGCTTATTGAAGAGACTCTTAGTCAATATGTATTCATGAGATTTGCATGCCCTTCTAGGACTAGCTGGATTAGTGTCAGGATCTGTGTGTGTGCAATAAAATATTAAATGGGGATGGGTATCAGATTTTGTTGGATTCCAACTTCCATCAGTCACAGCCAAGATGGCCAATAATCAGGGACGATGGAAACTGTAGTCTAGCAACATCTGGAGGACCACAGGTTCCCCATCTCTGACTTGTGAGATGGTGGAGCTTTGGTTAGGGAAGAGCTATTGTTCAGTGGTACAGCATCTGCTTGGCATACAGAAAGTCTCAGATTCAATCCCTGGCATCTCCAGATTGCGCTGGGAATGTTCGCTCTCTGAAATCCTGAAGAGCCACTGCCGGTCAGTGTGAACAAAACTGAGCAAGATGGACCAGTGTTTGACTTAGTATGACTCTCTATGTTCCAGCATTTGGGAGGAAGGGCTGACTGCCCTGCATTGGAAACAAGGAGGAGTCCACAAGCTATGAATGGGAAGAGGGGTTCCAGGGGTTCCAGTGCTTCCGTCCTAGCATCTGATACAAACCAGATATGTGAAGCAGCTCCTGTGGGGAAATATGCAATATAAAACAGGGATTTCAAACATCGGCATTGCTGCTTCCCTTGTGCTGCCTGCACCACTTGTACATAAGCCAGATTTTCCGTGCATGTGTGGTGGGGGTATATGGCAATTCATGTGGGATGTGCATGACTATCTTCTAGGCTTGCACTAATCCCTCCTCCCCCCAAAAAGAACCAAATCTTAATGTGAAAACTCCCTGATAAAGCTTCCTGTGAGAAATGTTAGGGTTCTACAGGACTTGTTTTAGAAAGTCATCATCCAGTCATATTCAGCAATGTTTCTTCCACCCTGAGTGGTTCGGTCTCCTCTGCTACTATAAAAATAGGGCAGTCAGCAGGTGTTCTGGTCCAGCCTTCATAGTTTGCTGTTCCTTACTTTATTTTGAAACCCTTTATTTAACACAGCTATTCCTGCTTGCTTGTTCATGATGCCACCTTTCATTTGTCCTATTTACCTCTGTTACCATGGCCAACATACCTTAGATGAATTTCTGGATTTGATGGCAGGCAGAGCAGTCTAACCCAGTGTGTGTGTAGGGGGTGAATGAGGGGAGGTACCCTTCACCCAGCTCTCCTGGCTAAGCTGGCCTCCGGCCAACTGCCAAACGTGCAGGTGGGTGGGAAGCCTGCTGGTGTCAGCAAAACGAGCCAGCAGAAAGGTCCTAGAAGGGGTGTTCTGGTGAGGGGCAGGGCTTAGCAGGCCTAGGTTGGATCCTAAGCCAGTCCCACCGCCATTGCTTGATGGCATGGGCCCCAATTTGGGCCACATTGCTACATTGGCTCCAGGATGGTGCAGCAATCTTAACCCCTTCCCCAGCTGCCATGAGCAGCAGGGCTGCAGGTGAGGTGCTGGCCCCAAAATCCATAAAGCCCCATCAGTGGGGGAGGGGAAAGGTTAGGATGGCAGCCTAAATTATTTATTCTGACTGTACCCTTGCTTGTCATTTCACCCTGTTTTTCTTCATTTTGCCTTCCTTCCTTACAATTTGAGTCCAGCCAACACTCCTGACTATCTATGCTATTGTTTCCAAACATAAACACATTGCGGCTTATAATACTGCAAACAGAACTTTTAATACTCGGTATTTTCTCAATAATGAAATATTGTGGAAGGTTATTGTATCACCAATTGTATGATGTAGAGCAAAACACTACAGCTTTTCTGCCATATTGAAGGGGCTGTTGGCATAGCTAACATGGAGAACACTGCTAGCAAATTCTGACCAACTGCAGGGGTCATCTAAAGACAACCATGCATACCTACTGTACATATTCTGGCAAATGAGTTCCAGCATTTAATATGTCACACTCTATTTATGATTTCAGAATGTGCAGGAGCTCAAAATGGGATCCACATATCCTCTTTAGTACAGTGTCTAAACATATGGTTTTTCTGAAAAGAAATTGAATTTAGGATGCCCAGGGAAACAAAATAAATATCATGGAACAATAAGAAGATGCACAAGAAGTTTCCTAAATTTAGATGAGCTTCTTCACTGTTCATAAGTTAACTTGGCCAAGGACTTTCTTCCTTTGCAAAATGAGTGCTGAGAATCTACAGGCAGACACCTCTACTTCTACCGTATTATTTTCATTAGTGTCTCCCAATCAAATCTCTATATGTGTTGTGTTTCCCTCAGAGCTTGGAAAAGTTACTTTTGTAAACTACAACTCCCATCAGCCCCAGCCAGCATAGTCACTGGATTGGGCTGATGGGAGCTGTAGCCCAAAAAAGTAACTTTTCCAAGCTCTGATTTCCCTCCCCCCACATACAAGCATTACACTCTAACAGTTTTCTCCTGTTTTTCTTTCTACAGTATATCGCATTTGCCTCCCTCTTCTTCATTCTGGTTTCCATCACTACCTTTTGCCTCGAGACCCATGAGAGATTCAATCCCATCGTTAACAAGACAGAGACGGAAACTGTTGGGAATGATACCCAGGTGCGCGTCTATCGGGAGGCAGAGACAGAAGCCTTCTTGACCTATATTGAAGGGGTCTGTGTAGTTTGGTTTACTTTTGAGTTCCTGATGAGGGTTGTTTTCTGCCCAAACAAGATGGAATTTGTCAAAAATACCTTGAACATCATTGACTTTGTGGCCATTCTGCCTTTCTATCTGGAGGTTGGACTCAGTGGCCTGTCTTCCAAAGCTGCTAAGGATGTGTTGGGCTTCCTGCGAGTCGTCCGGTTTGTGAGAATCCTGCGAATTTTCAAGCTGACCCGCCACTTTGTAGGGCTGCGGGTCTTGGGTCATACCCTCCGTGCCAGCACAAATGAATTCTTGCTGCTCATCATCTTCTTGGCATTGGGCGTCTTAATCTTCGCCACAATGATCTACTACGCCGAGAGAATAGGTGCTAAACCCAATGATCCTAGTGCCAGTGAACATACACACTTTAAAAATATCCCCATTGGCTTCTGGTGGGCTGTTGTCACCATGACTACCCTGGGCTACGGAGACATGTATCCTCAGACTTGGTCAGGCATGCTGGTGGGGGCCCTCTGTGCTCTTGCGGGTGTGCTGACCATTGCCATGCCTGTACCCGTCATAGTGAACAATTTTGGAATGTACTACTCCTTAGCCATGGCTAAGCAGAAGCTGCCAAAGAAAAAAAAGAAGCATATTCCACGGCCGCCCCAGCTGGGATCCCCCAATTATTGTAAATCTGTCATAAACTCTCCACACCACAGTACTCAAAGCGACACATGCCCACTCGCCCAAGAGGAAATGTTAGAAATTAACAGAGCAGGTAGGAAACCTCTTAGAGGAATGTCCATCTGACCTTTAACCTCCATCGTTTGCAGAGATTGAAAGATGCAGTCAGACTGCTTTCTTAGCACAATGGGTAGGACGTGATCCCATTACCGTCCCACCACCGCACATGGAACAATGTGTGGGACATAACAGGTTGCAGGGGACAAACGGTACAGGAGACGCTGACAAGTGAAACTTAGGAGTGCACGCTATAGGAGACTTAGTATTGGTCCCGTTTAAAGGGACACTCAAAAGATTTGAAGAGATGATGTAGCTAGTGGAAGAATATTTTTTAGAACTTTACAGCATATGTTGCTGGACTGCATTAATACATCATGATGGTTCCCGAAAGCTGAATGCTTCTTAGCATACTGGGAGCCAAGGGCACAGTTCTTGCCCAGGAAAACAAGCACACACAAGTACATAATCTCCCTCCTGATGTTTTGTTCCCACCATGTATTTGGTTAGAGAAACAAGGTGCCTCCTTAAAGGATGAAATGACACCAATACATGCAGATTCATAAGACAGCCATGTCTTTTTTAGATGGTGAGCCAGTAGCCACCCATTAGAATGATAGCTTAGATTTCCAACTGAAACACAATGTGATTCACAAGGAAACAAGGCTAAAAGTAAGGATGTTTATTCCACAGCAGGAAACCCAACCAATTTTGTACCAAGCAACAATGTAATCACAGGGCAGCTTGGCATTTAAAGTTCAGAACAAGAGGAGCATCACTGCCCCCTCGTGAAAGGTCCACAGTCTACAGCTCCTTCAACCCTCTTCACATTAAAGGCTGACTGAAAAGGGTAGAACATTGACCATTTGGGGCATATTTGTTCTAAAGAGCCATGGGTGATAATATCACAGGGTACTTCATTTTGTTAATGATAATGATAAATGACAGCAATAAGAAAATATTCCCAGCCAGACTAAAACTATATTTCATATTAGTTCAACATTGGAGATGGGGAAGAAAAATACTAGTCATCATGGAATATATTATAATATTCCATGGCTAGTGGTTAGTTATGGGACTATCTCAGTTTTATGAGACTCCTCAAAGAGCACACAAAATTACAGGGCTTTGGTCTGATTAGTTCAACCCCATAATCTACCTCTACCCATGGAATATCATTGACCAATTCTGTGGAAAAAATAGTAATTTTAAACAAAATAACCACAAATTATTTTAGACGGTTAAATTAGCATTGGTTGTGGCCACATGCAACTTCCAGTTTGTTTTTTAAAAAATACTTCCCACTGGGACATATTGCAATGAAAGTCATTTATACAGTGGTTCATGCTAAACCTTAGTGGTTAGTGATTCATTTAAAGAACCAGTTTATACTTATGATGGTCTTGCAGTATCATTTGTTTATTTATTTTTGGTGGAAATCTAGTTTATCACTCCATGTGGGTGAAAAATCTCCTCTTTCCATTTCATAGCCATGCATGTGAATGCTATTGAAAGAACACAAAAGAAGTGTGACTTTCCTTTGTGTGTGTGGCTTCACCAGTGCCAAATGCTAATTTCTAAGAGATGGGGAAGTGACGGTAGAAAATTAACTTTTCTGTTGTTCCTTTGTGGAACTCTGTAAAATCCATCCAGATGGTAAAGAGCTTTCATTTTTGCTATTATTTTTCTCTGTGGGTTTTTTTTAAAAAAAAACCTGTAATTTGATTTGAAGACTTCCATTGCACCAGGCTGGCCACAATCCATGCAAATAACTGCCTCTTTACTATTTTACCCTTTGCGCACACATATGTGGTTTTCTCTGTCCATTCTCCTCAGGTTGCAAATGCTTATCACAAAGCCATCACCAAGCAATGGAGCACATTCTTCATGAGTAAATATGTTTATGGCTCTGTAAATTAGGGAAGATAAGAAGACACTCATGAAGCAGTGTGTCACATACATTCAACTGCCCAATAAGATTTGTGGATCCATGGTTCAGTCTGGAACTGTTGTGTTCTCATAAATGCTCTGCACTCATATGCAATCCCTGTGCATAAAAGGGCCTGCTGGCTATTTCTTATCTCCAGTGTTATTCTTCTTGTATGTGGGATGCTATGAGTATGAACTGAGCTGTACTGGATTTAGTCCCAGGAGCCATTTTTGTGCATTCCTGTTCACATTGAGGTTTCTCCACTCAATCCTATAGATGAGAAGAATCATGTGGAGAAAACAAGTGGCCAGCTTGCATGTGTGAACCTTGACACCAGCAACCTGTTTCTGCTTTTTATCAGCTCCAGAGCCCATTTGTTCTTTGGTTAATAGAGTTGGATTAGAGTACCTACTTATTCATTCAGTACAACTGACAGCAACATTTGCTGGTTTATTTGGAGGAGGGGGTCACAAGGCATTGGTGAGGGGTCTGTAATATTCAGAGGTAGCAGGCAGTGTTGTTTTTCTCCAATTCTATATCACACCCCATTTCCTGCGTGCAGCTAGCCTATGGCAGCCGTCATCAGGAGATCACACCCAGACTTCTGTTACACTTAACAGTTGTACAGCCTTGACCCTGAGGGTGAGATGATGCCACAGTGAATGTCAGCTGACTCACACTGATAGTGGCTATGGGATAATAGTAACAGGGAGGGACTGTCAATGTCCATGTTTATTCTAAGTAATATCAGCAATGATTGTTAAAAACAAGGGCATGATGCTGTCGCCTTCTGATATAAAGGAATATACTATTCTTTCTTTATAGTGGCTTCTGTAGTGATCAGCTACTGTTTGGTTCTTTATATCATGTGGAACAAATTGCTAAGCATTACAAAATTGCTGGAGATGCAAACTTAATGAATACTCTGTTCTAGGTACATTAGTAACACCCTAACCAAGTTTAATGCAGTTTCTAGTCTACTGTGAGTTCAAAATGGACTATTCTGGTCTTAATGTTATTAAAATACTGAATTATATTTAAATACCCCTACTTGCTTGGCCTTATTGCCAATACCAGGGAAATTACAGTGTAGAAGCACATTCTAAGTGCCTATGCTGTTTGACTGTGCTCTCTAGCCTGTACAGTCCATGTGAACGAAAGAGACCATGTTAAGTTATATATTTCCTTGTAGAGTTTTAAAGTGATACAATTAAAACTCACAGAATTCTGAGGAGAGTAAAATGGCTCCAGCAGATCTTTTAGAGGTATGCAGCTGGAGAAAAAAGTATGATGTGGCTCCATGCTTTGTGAACCTCATAATTGCCTATGAGTATGTGTCTTGTTAGAGGTCTACAAGACAAGCAGGAACAAATTCAGCTCCTTAGGCCAGTGCTCAGAATCAATACAATAACCACTTTTTGCTCGTGCTGATTCTTCTAAGATGAGGTGATGAATCTAAAAAACAGGTGAATTATATAAACATGCAGATTCACCTATGACAGTCTAGATCATTGTGCCTTTGTGGAACTGAATAAGCAGTAGAGCTACTGCATTGAACTACCTCATAAGTGATAGTTTACTTTAACCTGTTTTGCCTTATTGAAGGGTGATTTCTGACTATAGCTGCACATAAGTGTAACCCAATGAAGTCAGTGGACGTATATGAATGTAACAGTAGATTATGGAAATGGCCATAGCTCAGTGGCAAAGCACATGCTTTGCATGCAGAAGGTCCCAGGTTGCCTTTCCAAGTAAGGCTGGGAAAGACCCTTGTCAGAAACCTTGTAGAGCCACTCCCAATCAGTGTAGACCAGCCTTTCCCAACTAGTGGACCACCAGATGTTGTTGGACCACAATTCCCATCTTTCCTGACCATTGGCAATGCTGGCTGAGGCTGATGGGAGTTGTGGTCCAACAACATCTGGTGGCCCACTAGTTGGGAAAGGCTGGTGTTGACAATACTGAGCTAGATGGACCAGTGGTCTTACTTGGAATAAGATAGCACCCTATCTTCCTATTACTTCATATGCATATTCATCTATCTGTATTTTATTTCTAAACTTTATATTGAAACTGGACTATTGCACAGTAATTCTGCCTCAGACCTAAAGCCTGTCCCACATGATTTCAGACCTAACACAAAATAGTCAGTGAAATATCCCCATGTTCAAGTTTGAGTATGCTCACACAATAAGCATAGCAAAGCCAGAAGCATCTTTGTTTCAGATTAGTTACAAAAATCAGCATGAATGTCATAGTACATGATATGGAATAGAACCCATACTTTTCCTGATGTCTCATCTGTGCCTTGGTGGAGATATTACACATCTCCAAGCTTTTTCTGGCACAGAGCCACACAAGATAAAATTGTGCACATTTCTGGGCCTTCAGTTACAGAAGAGCCCAAAATTTCAATAATTGAGATTTGTATAGTTTTCCAATGTCAGCTGTCCTTGACCAGTGATGAGATGATAACGAAACACATGACTGTGACTCAGCTCCCTCACTCCACCCCTATTCTCCCAAAAGGAAGCCACAGAAAATTAAGTATAATTTGGGAACAGACATTACGTTGGGGATGCCATAAATGGCACTTCCATCACAAGTTCTCTCTCCCTGCCCCTGTAACATTAGGGAATGCTTACTATGTGCTCCACTGTCAACACATTGGGGATTCCTCTGCAGAAAGTGGTGGGGCTGGAGAAACACATCATGTGATTGCACCACGTAACATGGTAAGAGCATCAGAACACACCAGAGGGATGCCATTTTCAGTGACATCCTTGTAGTGGACGTAATGTCCACTCACATTCTAATGTGTGGTTTGGAAACAGCAAATGTTTCATCCATTTTTGTATTTAAAAGACAATTAATAAATAATGGAGTGTTATGCTAGTTTGGGTTGTTCTGATGTTGGGATTGTGGTTGGACTCGATGGCCTTATAGGCACTTCCAAGTCTATGGTTCTATGAAATAAAAGTTTTGTCAAGGTTTCAGTTCAGGGTCAAATTCATTTTGACCCTGCTTTTGTTACATTTGAAACTGGGGACGCAAATGGAACCTGAACTTGAATCTTTATCCCTCTCCCACCCATCCCTGAACTAGCACTGAACCTAAACTTATTTGAAAACTTCTGTTCAGTCTGAGCTATTTTGACTCCTTGAAGTAAATAAAATAGTTTCAAAACGCAACATTTTAGGAGCTCCTTCAATATACTGCATGTCTCAGTATTTAATAGCAAAACATTTCAGTGATTATACTATTGACTATCTCCTGAACTTGAAACTTTGGCCTTCAGAGCGGAAACATAAATTTTATATTCTGCTAGTTAATTCACCCTATATATGGTTAAGAAACAGAGGCTATTGTATTATGATCCCTTAACTATCAAATCATTTATCCGTGTGAATATATGAATGTCAGTCGCCCATATGAGATTAAGTGGGTGGAAAATGAGGAGCTCTTCTTTGTGTGACATCACACAAAGCCATTTGCCCACTGACAATGGGGCAAATACAGATCACGTAGATAGCTATGACAAGAGGTCATCTGATCATCTGCAGTCATCATCTGTGCCAATTTAAATCAACATCACTGCAATACTATCAAGGTCAGAGAAATTTTATGGGTAGCAGACAGAGCCAAGGAAAATATTTGCAAAATAGTGACCAGTCCATTGAACACTTTTTAGGTTTTTAAAGAAATCAGTCCTTACTAGGGGAACTGAAGCACTGATCATCTGAGTCTTGGATCTTGTAGTAAATCAGTTTTACATTACTCCTCATGCACAGAGCAACTTATGGCTACAAGAACAGACAAATGGGTTTTGCGTGGATTTCAAGTCTTGGCATACTTTTTCTTACTCTTTTATACATGATGTAAACTTCATCCAAAGTCTTTCTGTACTTGTTGCTTTTATAAGACAAAACCATTCCTGCTCTCATGATCCTTCACATTCATCTCTGCTCCTTGAATGGCATACATCTCATAATCTACAGATCATCATATTATAGTATTTATTATCTAAGAATTAAACTCAAGTCAGAGGGTGGTGCTATAAGATCTTAAGCAGTGGCTGAGACTGGCAGCTTCTGCAATGATTATCTCTCCCAGCTACATTAGTCAGTATATTATAATATCCCCAGATATCTGTTCTGTTCTTTGAGTAGAGCATCCTACTATGAAACTGTTATTTTAGTTTGATTTCATAGGTACAGTACCACTGTGAGGGAGGCTGTAAGTACTGCAAGACCACCTCTAGTTCTCTGAGGTACATTTTTGGAAGGAAAGTGCTTCCAGGAACAACATTTTTTCAGGATTGCACCTTTCCAGAGTCATCTGTTAAAGAAAGACTGCCTGAACTTCACAAGCTCTAATTTTGACCCCTTGTCTTCAGATGTCAGTAAACCAACATGTCACCTCACTCCAAGAAACAGTGCCTCTAAATAGTGGTATTGTCTAGGAGGGAGGTCACAGCGTTGGCCAATAAGGTTTATGAGAGATTATTCCCTGAAGTACCTTTACTGGGACCTACACTTCCTGGAGGGATCCAGTCCAACACATTGGTGAGTAAATACTCACAGGTAGGTTGGGTTTAAGGGCCTCTGGGTTTAGCATGCTAAGCAAAGTCTATGGGTATGCAGATGACATCCAAGTGCATTTTAAAATGTACAATAAAACATTTATAAGTTCAATTTTTGAAAATGATAGCACTACTAAAATATATTTATTACAGTCAAATGGTAAAGTTTTGGAATAGCTAAAAATCAACACAATTGCTGTGTAGTAACAAATTAAGTCTTTACATGTTCTTCATGTTTCTCTTTCTCTCTTTCTCACAATTTGTTTTTTTTAAATTACTGTATGTTGCTTGTAACTTATATATGTTACAGACTGTCACATTTTATATTCTGATGCTTTTCTTCAATTCCTATCAACCTGAGCTCCATGGTGGGCAACAGAGGACATTAGAATACAGTTCTTTAAATCCAAAACAACAAGGGATGTCACAGACTATAGGTAAACTCCATTGAGATTGTGACACACAAACCTGATGCAAAAGGTATTAATGCCAAAAGAAAAAAGTAAGTACTTGACGCGACATGGCACTAACTGGCTAAGTTGCTCTCTTTAGTACCATCTGCATGGAAAACAAGTTAATTTGCATTGCTCTCCAGCAGAAAAGTTCCAGAACATATTGGCTGAAAGATAATTTCGCTCCTGGTTTCAAAATCACTTACACCACAGCTTTTGTCAAACTCTAACTCTCCAAGCTATACTTAACATCCATATTCTCTTCAAGCTGTCATCTTATCATTTCATCATTACTTGTCTGTAGTTTATTGTATCTTCCTCTGTAATTCTTCTCTGTTATAATTTATTATCAATGTAGCCCTTGTGTGCTGGTATCCCATCTTTAAATCTGTTTACTTGGAAATGAGCCCCATTGTCTTCAATGGAACTTACTTGCAAGAAAGTGTGCTTAGTTAGAATTGGAATGTGTCATCACCATTCAAAAGCAAACAACTGAACATGGGACTCTGTCCTTTCAAATCCCTCCAGGACTCTGGCACACATAATATCCAGTGTTCATACTGGAGCAAGGTCTTGTGCACAAACCAAATGGATATTTTGCTCAATTACAGCCTGCCTGAAAACACTCCTTCCCCCCCCCCACAAAGTAAATATCGAGAGAACAATCAATTGACAGCTAGCTTTGGGTTCAAATTACAGGAGAAAAATCTTGGGTTTACGTCCTCATTTTACTGTGGTGTACATTTCTAAGCATTATTATGAATGTATAAAAAAAGAAAGAAAATACATTATACAATATATATAACTAAAATGTGGGGGGTGGAGTTGTTTACAATTCAGCCAGACAACATTATAAATCGTTATAAATCCTAAATACATAGTGAAATTACAGACTCAAACCTTGCAAAAAGCTACAAAAGTGTTCAGTTGAATCACCATTTTATTTCTAAATAAGCTATTTACATAGTAGGTCTAGTATATCTACTCTGAAGTTTAATAGGTAAACAACATATCTTCAGTTTATCATGCTGCAAAACAGAGCTCTATGCTTTCTTGGCATATCTAAAGAGATACTGGATACACTTTCAATTTTAGACTAGTAAATCTGCACTTCTGGCTTTTGCGAGAATCACTCTAAATAAAGTGCTTGAATGAACCCCCTATCCATGACCCAGATTAAGACGTCTTTAAAGAAGATGAGAGTCACATTGTATGCACTGAAGTCTCCTTCACATGCACCCAAAATGGCCTGTGTGCCATTTCTTCATGGTGTACTGTCTTACCATTGGGGAGATATGTAAATGAAGAAATCACGTGGATAGAACAAACTGTGTGGGTCTTTCCCATCCTGTTACCTACTACCCTGTTGAACAGGCAATATTCAGATAGAAAAGACCCATGTAATTGACCACACCCACAACTGGCTTATTAATACACACAATTTCCAGAAACACTGGGATTACACCTGGGACTTACTCCTAAGTAAGTGGAGTTAAAATTGCAACCTCGAGCTTTATAAAGAAACTAAAAAAAAAAAATTCTAGTCCCCTACTAAATTCCAGTATTATTTAATTGAACCAATAAAACTCGATTGTGGTGCAGATTCTAAGATTCAACCTTCATATACTTGGCTGGATCAGACATAACAGACAAGTGCTGGTTTGGCATTTGTTTAAGCCTCAGGCTCATGAACTTCCTCCTCCCTCCCCTTACACACTCCAGTTCCCTTCCTGATCATAGTTTGCCATTACAGCTATGCATTTGGAGAGAAAGCACAAACCATAACTTGTCATTTTTCATGTAATGTCAACCTATCATTTGTCTGAATGAGGAAGTCAGGAGGAACGTGGAGCAGAAAAAGGATGTCCTGGACTTGATCTCTTGGGTATTGCAAGTCTTTGAGGCAGACTATAGTACCAGTCCCCTACCCTGTATACTTTTCCCTGAATAAAATATTTACTATCTGACCCCTTGAAATAAATTCTGGGATTTGGCAAAGCACACATTAATACCTTTACGATTACTCCCTGACCATGGATCAATATCCTTCTAAATTTCTACACACACACACACACACACACACACACACAGGTTTTCCTCATCTTAAATTCTGCATGAGAGAAAAGTGCATACCAGGCTAATTCCTGGTATTGTGTCCATCAATCAGGGCTGGAATTTGCTCAGTAGAAATTCAGTGAGACAGAGTAAAGCATAACTAGTGCAATGAATCAATCAGTTCTATTGGTGCACAACGCTTAATTTAAGGCATATAGAAGATTATGTCTTATTATGAAATTTGGAGAAAATTAAGCAACTTAAAGCAATGTAATATATACATATGGTTTAATAATGGCATACATAATTGCATTGACAAAGCAATCAGTCAGATTAAGTAACATTGTTAATATATTCTCCTCCTAACGTCTTCCAGCCTTCCAGAAGTTCTAAGTGCCCTAGCATCTTAGCATTTTGGAATAAAGGTCATAGTTACCAGTCCAGAGCAGGCAGCAAGGATATTGTGACCTTTAGCTTGGCAAAAGTATCCCAGACTTAACAACTCACATCACATCTAGAATATTACATATGAATATGAAGTTACCTACCAGAGATTAATGTGAGCTCCCCTTTCTTTTTTGAAGGGGAAAGATTGCACGAAATATATGCAGCTATGTTACATGTATGGGGCATAGTAGAACACTATGACTCCTTACCACCACCCCAGTACACACACTCACACTTGCAGCATGTAGGTGGAAGCTACACATGATCAGATGCTTCCTTGGTTTGCCCATTTTCATAAGTTATCACTTAGAACACAATACTACAGGAGAACAACTAACTATAGGAAACTTAGTCTTGAATGAAATTCTGGAATATATGTTCCTTGAGTATTTTGTTTGACTTTTGTTGAGGCTCCAGAAGTGCACATTAAATGTTATTATGGATCCCCATAAGCCTCATTAGATACTTCCTAGAGGACTCAAACTCCCCCAAAATCCAAGAGTCACATTAACAAGACTATAATATTCACTGTCTGCATTATTATTTGCACCATAGTCACAACTGGTGAAAGTGGGTCAGCAGGGATTTGAAACATTTGGCCCTCCAGCTGTTGTTGAATTCCAGCTCTTATCAGGCTGGCCAATGGCTAGGAATGATAGGAATTGGGAGTCCAACACATCTGGAGGGACACAGGTTCACTATCCCTTTTATAAAGCCTATGGAATTCAGTATGCAGCAGTGTTCAGTTACATGCAAATAATTATGGACCAGGTGCTTGGGCCTGCTAGTGCACAACAGCTCAAATCTGCTCACGGTACAGTGACCTTCAGTAGAAAAAGCAGAAAATTACCCAACATAATGACTGACAACACAGCTCAACACAATGTTTCTGTTTCCATATTATCTTTGTCTTCGAAATACCAAACTATGCAGAAGGGGTGTTCCAAAAAGAATCAGTTAATTTCTGCATCTATCCATGAGTATGTCTCATGTATTGAGAAAAATAATTAACACCATGATTTTTTACTTTTATTTTTTAAAATCCCTTTTCCATTCTGGGAAATTAAATGTTTTGCATGGAGGAAAGTTTTTAATACTGTGATACGTCTTCACAGTTTCACTACCTGTCTGGAATTTTGTCAGTCCCTCCAAGTCTTCCATTCAATCCCCACCACAGACAGTGGCAATTTGTTGCCCAATATGCATTGAGCAGTCAGTATGGCAGATATTGCACTATAAAGAAGCAATGAGAAAGGTACTTTTTCAAGGAATAATTTCCTTTCCTCACCCATTTCACAAGGGGCAAACAGAGGATTTAGAGCTGCAGTGAGTGGCTCAGGGGTTACGTGCCCTGCCACCTGTGCAGCCGTGGGCAAGCTGCATAGTCCAAGGAGCCCAGTTGTCCCCCAGCTGGCAGTTGCGGACAAGGAAGGGGCTGGCTTGTGCAGCTGTGGCAAGCTGAGCAGGCCCTAGCCAGCTGGGGAGGACTAGCCTCAGAGGGAGGCAATAGTAAACCCCTTCTGAATACCGCTTACCATGAAAACCCTATTCATAGGGTCGCCATAAGTCGGGTTCGACTTGAAGACAGTCCATTTCCATTTCTAAACCTTTATTTATTTATTTATTTATTTGATTTCTATCCCGCCCTTCCTCTCAGTAGGGGGAGTATTAAAGAGTTGTTTGTAAGAATGGGATGAGGGTCTCACCAAGAAACCTTGTAATGTGGTTTATGTACATCATGCTGTCAAATTCTAAAGAGCACGAATAGTTGGCTAATTATTTCATATCTAATATCTTTGATTGTTCAATGGTCTGTTTTATCCCATTGGGTTGATTTTATTAATCATAATCCTACAAATTGTTTTGAGCAAGTGTCGAGATCTGTCATGGAAATGGAATACATCATTGTTCTATCCACTGTCCCTTTAGTTTAACCTTTGTAGGATCATTGCCATGCCCATCCACCTATCTTTATGTAATAAGCATTGTGCAACTGAGGCTCTGAATACTGCAACTGTCTGTGCTATGTTACTCAAAAGAAAGGGTTACTTTTATGCCTGGTGATCCCTCCTTGGCCTAAACATCTCCACTGAACTGTGCCATATTTCAAATACATTCTCAATATACTTATTTGCACTTTAAAATGTTAGAAGAGCACTTTAAATTGCTTTGAGATTGTGAAGCGAGTCACACAGAGGAAAAAAGTCAGTTCTCATGGAAACATGTGGATTGAAATGGACACATTTAACAAGCCATTTTTTATCATCTGCAATGTACATTTGTTTCCAAAACCCATCAGCTGCTTGATTATCTTGAGATACATAGCATCCTGTGCTGCCATTTCAAAAGGCAAAAAATAAGTATGTCTTTGAAGACACCTTCAGCAAATGGATTTTTATTGTAAAGAATCCATGTTCTGCTGTCACATTCCATAGTGTTCTCTGTGCGTCTGTCTTAAATGTGTGCCACCATTTTGTGTATACCAAAATGGAAACAAATCAGAAGCAACTTGTGCAAGGATTATTTCCTGAGAAATGCGCCATACCAGGTATAAAACAGAAAAGCTAGAATACCACAAAAAAGAGTCATCATCAGTGCCAACCTCCAAAGTTGTATGAGTTCTAGGAAGTAAGAAACAGATAATTTGGGTGCCATCTTATGTCATGCTCAATATAATCACGTTTCTAATTGCAGACTACTGCTCACAGAGCTAGGAGCCAATGCTACCCTGTTTCTAACAATCTAACTTTCTGTTTTCCTCTTTCACTTTTTTTCCTTAATTTTTGTGTGTGTGTGTGAACTGCACACCACCAAACACATCTAGGGCAAAATGTGCTATTTCCCCACCCCCTCTGTCTATCTCACCATGTAGCTGTTGAACCCTACCAACAGATTTCATTCTGATAAAACCGTTCTTAGTGTTTCAATAGCCTTCTGCTTATATGTTTGAAGATTCGAAACTGAATGGGGAGGTGGCCAAGGCGGCGCTGGCAAATGAAGACTGTCCCCACATAGACCAGGCTATGTCACCCGAGGAAGGCCTGCCCTTTACCCGTTCTGGCACTCGGGAGAGATATGGACCTTGCTTCCTCTTATCAACCGGGGAATATCCCTGCCCGCCTGATGGAGGAATAAGAAAGGGTATGTAGATGAGGTCCTGTAATCACATAGACAGTAACACAGTTAAGAGATAAAGTACTTACTGATGAGTAGTAAGCTTGTTTTAGATATTGGCTTCTTGTGCTAAAAATAACAGCCTGATGCCTGCATTTTACGTTACTAATCTGGGCTAGGAACAGTGGTTCCCAAACTCTTTTCATCTGTGTGCCCTTTGCAAATAATTTTGTCTAATGTATAAATCCAACATTCATCTGCACCAGCCTGCAGAACCTTAGTTGCCATTCCAGTTTCACATCTCGACCTTCTTTCCACATTGTTATTGCAATTGCTGTGGGCCAACGTGGTTCCAGCTCTGTCATTGCCACAAAATTGCTTTAGTTTCTGCCACCTGTTTCTTCTCTATTGTCACCCCCCACACAAACTTATGTGTGGCAAATGGAGGTGATACAAACATGCTTAACAGAACTTCAGAGGTTCTGTCAATCTTCACCAGAAGGCCACTTGTGGGAACCGAAGCCTTTAACAAATGGAATGCAAGGAGCAATGGGTCATCCTTTGAACATTTTTGTTTGTTTTTACATTTCCCCTGGCAAGTGCACATGGGTTTGGGAACCACTGAGTGGGGAGGGAAGTAAAAGCTAAATAATGTGTGCTACCATATTGAGCAGTTTAGTCTTCCATGTTGGTTAATTTCAATATCAATAGAGAATAGTCAGCAGTATCCTTAATCTATTCCAGTTTCTCCCCAAGACATGTGGGAGACTCATGGATTGGAATAGTCCATGAAGAGCAGCAAACTGGAAAAGCAGGCATATTAAAATAGTTGCTCAGCCACTTCTTGTCTGTATACAGCGCTTAACTTAAAATTCTAGCACTTGCAGCTTCATAACTCAGTAGACTGGCCACCACCACCCCCATGAAAACAGTGTATGCTCCTACATTCATCTCTATCTACCACTGTTGGCTTTTGTTACTATGACCTGTTGCTAATATCCCTGGATATTTTCATGAAACTCTTATGACAATATCGACTGCACCTACTACTGAAATAAAAATAAGAGTGTTTGTAAATATAGATGGAGAGAGAAGCAGACTATGGCTTATTTAAGCTGCTAAATCAACAAAGATGCAAATGCAAACAACTTAATATGCACCCTATGAAATCATCAAGTGCATACTTTGATACATAAAACATATCCATTTAAATCAATTTCTTAACTTCAGTATAGTATACATATGCCCTGGTCTGGTCTGGTCACTCCAGCATGTGCATAGAGGCTCCAGTGTGCCTGTGGAGCTTCCTGTGAGTAGTCGCTGAATACTCTGTAGTACATTCCCACATAAGAGAATGCTGAGTTTGGAGTGTCCCCCCCTAAATGTTTTGAATTGTAACCATAGAGTGTAACAGGGCATATTAACAAACTGCAAATATGATAGGATGTAATCCATGGCGCAAGATAGTACTCTACAGAAACTGTAGGATGTATTGCATGTTAGTTGGGAGGAGAAGGTATTAAATAAATGCCAGTTGTAGAAATAGAGCATCTGTAATTATAATTTCAAAGCTTATTGATGATAAGGTAAAGTAGGATCACTGTACTTTCATGTGAAAGTATCTCCACTGAAAATTCCCTTTGTAGCAAAGTGTTTTATATCTGATTCTGTATTGGGATAGGTGTTGGCCATTTTCATTCAACTGGAGCCTTGTCTTTCTTTCTTTCGGTTCTTGCTTCAGGGCATTGTGAGACTACTGCAAAATGGCATCTCACTGGAGATAAAAAGAACTGTAGTTCCCATGATGCACCTCAACAAGAACTAGGCTCTGCCTGTTGACTGAAAGTAAGGCCAGCTGACTAAAGAAGCATATAATGTCAGCATATTGTTGGCCTGTTTGAAGGGGGGGGATGTAGATAGTACTTTTTGTGTTCCAAATAAATTTCATTTCATAGATTGTATAACTGTTTATATCTTGTTAAGCTGTTTTTGTGCATGTCTAAAAACTGGCAGAGAGGGAAAAGGAAAACAAGTGCATGCAAAAAGACTGGTAAACAAATTGAGTAGTATCTCTATAGCAACATAAGTGCTTTAGCTTTTAGATGGGCTTTTTAGGTTATAAAGACATCTTTTGAGGAGGCCTGACCTTCAGATAATGTGATGTGTAGACAGAGTTCAGTATGAACATGAATACCTATTTATTCCAGTTGCTTTTAGTGGGTTTCCATCCAAGGGAAATGAATATTTTCCCCTCCCCATTTTCTGATTGCTTCTGACATAGCCATGTTGCAAGGGATACTACTCTCAGCATGTCAAAGCATGAGGATGCTACTGATCTGGCTATGCTGTTGACCATTCTGTTGTTGATCCAATGCTGTATTTTTGCATTTTTTTCCTTTTAAACAAAGGTTATGAAATGTCACGGAGCCTTAACAGCATAGCTGGCATAAGTGGAAAAGCGGTAGGATTATCTTCAAAGCCTGCACCCTTCAGTTCTCCTAGCCCAACGAGACATTCTTGGTCTCCCATCCCGTCCATTTTGTAGCATGGATCAGTAGCAGAGAATGGTCTAAATAATAATCATAATACTCAAAAGAAAGAAAGAAAGAAAAAGAAAAGCTATTCTTTCTAATTAGCCTCAATGGTGTCACATATAATGCAAATGATGATGTTTGAAGATGTCTGGTTCTCTGTAGCATCTCATGGGGACGGTGTTACTACTGGTGTTAGTAACACCTACATTGACAACATCCTTTATAAGTAGTGCTGAGATGACACTTGGTGGGCATTAGTAGCTTTGGTGGGCCATAACACTGCATGATGTCAGCACATAAGACAAGAATGCGGAAGCATCATGTAGTTTCCTCTAACGGTGTACCAGGCTGGTATGTGCTTTTCTTGGCTAATGGTGGAACCATTGGTTCTTACGGAGTGGGTTAGGCATTTAGGCCAATGCTGAAAGTTGCCAACAATTGAAGATTTTGTTTTACTCAGGATAATTTTGAGCCATAGGAACCCTGCAGGAGTTTGAGCAAAACACATGCAGTAGGATGAAACTTTGCATGGGCACCTATTCTGTCTTGAAAGCAATAAGATATACTGTAGAGAGGTCTCTAGCTGGCTGGCTGACTGCATGGGAAAAAGTACTGGCGGAGAAGAAAACTGGCTGCCTCTGCATGTAGCTCTTTCCACCTTAGTCCTCCTTCCTTTAAAACACCCAGCTTGATTTGAAAAGCACAGGAGAGAAGGCTCAAGTATTGATTATATTCTTTACATGCAGATCTTTGCAAAGAAAGTCCTGTCATTGCTAAATATATGCCAACAGAGGCAGTCAAAGTGACTTGACATGGAGAGAACGAGATGGACAATGATGGCTTATAAACGTCTGGGTGGAACTGTGCAGGCATAGAAGACCTCCTCATTTGGACAAATATAATCTCACCCCATGCAAGTTTGCAGGATGATTCTATGTGGTTTCAGAGATACAAGTAGATTTGCAGGCTTTTTCTATGGCCAAAATGTAACTAATGATTTTTTGTTGTTGTTCCATAGCATGAATTGCATGAAAACAAAAAACCCTGCAACTGTATGATTAACTTTAAAAGGGGATGGGGGGGAGGCAAAGTAATATATTTTCTTTCAAAGCTCTTTACTTTTACATACATTGTTGTAGCCAAACTGTAAAATGTTCTAACACCGTACATTCCTTTGTTATTGATTGCTTCTTTTTGTATACAAGATAAAAAGAGTTAATGGTTTTAAAAGTGGAATTGGGCGGTCATATTGACTATGCCTTCATAAATTCATCACACTGACATGAAATAAATTAACAAATTTTCATTCAACTAGAACTGTGTAAAATGTACAAACAACCTTTTCCTGTCTGTTTTTGTTGGCATGCTTGTGAAACATAGGACCAACTCTTGGACCTGATGATAATAGCTGGTCTAGATTTATTTTCCAGCTCTGGTTATGTTGTATTTTATTGGTGTATAGATCCAGTGTGAAGACCCTTCATGGCAAAATTGTTCACATTAAGTAATCAGTAATGAGTTTAACAAAATTGTATTTTTTTAAAAAAAAACTGGGACTTACAGTATACAAATCAGGAAGCTACTCAAGTTTAAACTTGTCTCGGAGTTTAAGAAACAAAACAATGGCATTGTATGCAATTTAGAACTTCTGGGTAAATGCATGCACAATGTTATGCAAAACAATTCTAGCATGAAATAAATTTTGTATCATAGTTTCAATGCCTGCTGTACAGTGTAAATCAGAACTCTTTTCTGAAATGATCAGAGGTTTCCAGATATGCTTCTGAAATCGTGAATTAATATAAGGCTCCCAGTGGAAAAATAAAAGAAGCTTGCTTTTGCTTTGCTTCTAAAATGGCAAAATTGGTGACTACATAATCAACTGAGCCCCCAAATCCTTGATGCAACTTATGTCGTCAGTCTTCACAACACTAATAAATATAACAAATGGAAGATATAACACAGAGTTATGTAGGTATCTTTCTCTCCCCCTCTCCTTTACCCTTTAATAATAAAAGTTTGACTTTTTAGTTGATAATGTGATTTCAGTTTTTCTTCTGTGGTTCTCTTAAATTCTCTACTTTTGCAACAGCAGCCCATTTCATGTAAGCCTTTAAAAAGGATCTAGAGCAAAATAACTTTTGGGAGTTGTGAGTTATGTCTGAAGTTGCCAAATATAAAGGGTAGTGACAGATACTCAAGGGGTGGGGGAAAGCTATAATATTTCATTTCAGATTCAAAGAGTAATATAGAAAGAGACCCCATACACACCCATTTGTAGCACAAAAATGTAGCTTTTTTAAATATGGAAACATTCATGCTCGTCCTCAACATGGTACTTTCAATCTTGATTGATGGTAGAGCCTGCTGTTCAGATGGGTGAGTGTGGTTTGAAAACCTTCCCCTTGCACTCTTGGTATACACCCACTCAGAATATCATTGGGCAGGTGTGGATACCCCCCCTCCCATTGCTGGGACTGCCTACCTCTGTTTTCAAATGGACACAAAGCCGTGTAATGCAGCATCAATATGCAATATGTTTTTACTTAGGGAAGAAACCAGTTTGTCAGGAAGCACTTTTCAGGGGTGGACTATATTATGTGTGGATTATGTAGAAAAACAACAACCCAATCTCCACTGATTTTGGAATAAAATGTGTGTACTACTAAACAGCGATAAATTGCTTGTCAGAATCATTTTTGTAGCTTGAACATTCCAGGTAAATTCTTCAAGGGTTACAAATTCACCATTCTAATACATCTTACAACTTCTCAGAAAGAAGCTTCTGGAACCACTGGTAAGTATGAGAAAGTATGTGAACTGGAAATGTTATAGAGTAGATTTGAGAAGAAGCGCAAAAAAGCTATTGCCAGTGGACACAATGGTGATGGTAAGAGTTAACATAAAAGCAAAAGAACATAATCTGCCTCTCCTCATCCTGGCCAAAAACCTTTTGCTCCTGAAGTTGAATAATGATTATGTAATTAAAAGGGCTGCATCTTCCAAGGGCCAAACTACATGAGACATAGCCATCCAAACCAGGGGAGGTTTTTTTGTGGGCTGTTTTTGGTCAGACCCTTCTCTGGGGAATGCAGAGGCTTAGGATCTAGCAAATCCATGGTGAGCTTTGCTCTGCACCACAGTGCCCCATGTTGGGGACCTACATTGGCTACCACCACTGAGTAGCATTAGGATCAGCACCAGCAGTAGCATTCCATCCACTACACTTTCTAGCGGAAGCCTCTGGATGACCACCTCCATTGCATTCTAACCCCCTCTAGAACACAGATCAAGAGATTAGGACTGCACTGCTAGGCTGCAATTCTATAGCCAGTTAACAGGGAGTAAGCTCCATTGAACTCAAAGGCACTTACTTCTGTGTAACATATAAGGAGTATAAAAAGACCACCTCCTGTCAAAATGATTGATGACTCCATTATTTGACATTGATTTATGACCCCCCTGGCATCCCTCTGGCATCCCACACCTTCCCCCAGGCCCAGCCCTTACCCCCTCCCCAACGACAACACCTGCCCCAACCCTGGTCTGTGGACCATGGGGTGTTGGATATAAAATTTTGCACTATTAATACCTATGTTTGTTACAGTTGCTGGGTGAATAGCAGCTGCAGAGGGTGATTTCTAGCAGGGGGGAGATCATGGGGAAAAGGGTTAATTCTTCTTCCCAAATGGGGCATTTTAAAGTAAAAATAAGGATATCAGAAGATCCAGTAACAGAGTTCCACCATCATGTGACATAGACGCTTCTGGTTGATGACAGTAATATGTGAGTTTCTGTTGGTGATGATGACAAAACCAATTTTGCATTTGAAATGTGGTGGCGCCACTCCGTGAGTAAAGCTGGGTATGGCAACCCTGTTTGAAAGTGTATTAAGGATACAAACATAGACTTCTTTTTTGTTACTTGATTTTATTTTAATTTAACCATTTTATTTCAAGCTCTGGAATAAAGTCTGCTCAAATTCCCCTATTGCTTTAAAGTAATTACCTCTGATTACTGTCCCAGCTGATGAATACCAGAGAAATCTCTTGCCTATAATTAATAGCTTCAGCTTCTCAAAGCCCTCAGGTGGCTGTTATTTTGACCTATCTCCTGCCACCCACCATGCTCCAGCTCCAGGCTAGGTCTTTCACTTAAACAGATTTTCAAAGCTACACCTAGCCAGATTGCTCTCTGGGCAATAGACACTGTGTGGGGGTGGAGTGCGTGCATGTGCGTGCAATGTGCATGCAATAGGAAAACAGGAAACTGCCTTATACTGACTCAGACCTTTGGTCCATCCAGCTCAGTACTGTCTACACTAACTGACAGCAGCTCTCCAGGGTTTCAGGCAGGAGTCTATCCCAGCCCTACCTGGAGATGCTGGAGATTGAACCTGGGACCTTCTGCATGTAAGACAGATTCTCTACCACTGAACTATGGCCCTTCTCCAGGTGGATTTCCATATCCACTCACTGATTTCCAGGAGACTCTTCAAAAAGTTTTACCCTTTGGTCTTTGCATAAGCCTTTATTCTTATGGGAGAATATGCTGCTGTGGCATGAGCCACATAATCCCCTACCCCTATCCTGGTCTCAGTCTCTGCACCAACAGTTCAACAGTTGCAAGAAACTGTTCTGAGTATGTGTGAAGTAAAGCAGCTGATTGCTGTATAAACCTGGATCTGTCTCAATTATTTAAAAAGGAAGGGGGGAGTTTAATTTAAAGATCAAAAAAGGGGTAAGCAGTTGTACAATGTGGAACCCTCCTTTACCCACACCTTACCTCCGCCAGGGTGTGCCTGTGGATGCATGTGTGTGAGACACATCTTTCTGAACCCTTGGGGAAATGGGGGATTTGGAAAAAGCTCAAGCCAATCTGAAGAGATCCAAGGCAGCTCTCTCTATTGTCTCTCTTGACAGCTGTAAATAACTCTTTTTCTCTCTATCTAGAAATTGGACATCACCTGATTCACATCCATACATAGAGATCAGGAATACCATGGACTGTATGATCCTGACTTTAGTGTTCAGTGATACATCTTTGCATTTGAGGACTTTTTCTAGTTCTCTCATAGCTGCCCTCCCCAGTCCTAGCCTTCTTCTGACTTCTTGACTATTATCTCCATTATGGTTAAGGACTGTGCCAAGGTACTGATAATCCTTGACAAGTTCAATGTCCTCATTGTCAATTGTAAAGTTACATAAATCTTCTGTTGTCATTACTTTAGTCTTCTTGACGTTCAGCTGTAGTCCTGCTTTTGTACTTTCCTTTTTAACTTTCATCAGCATTCGTTTCAGATTATTACTGGTTTCTGCTAGTAGTATGGTATTGTCTGCTTATCTTAAATTATTGATATTTCTCCCACCTCCTTCATCTTGGTCCATTCCTGCTTTCCGTATGATATGTTCTGCATATAGATTAAACAAATAGGGTGATAAAATACACCCCTATCTCACATCCTTTCCAATGGGGAACCAATCAGTTTCTCTATATTCTGTCCTTACAGTAGCCTCTTGTGCAGAGTATAGGTTGTGCATCAGGACAATCAAATGCTGTGGCACCCCCATTTCTTTTAAAGCATTCCATAGTTTTTCATGATCTACACAATCAAAGGCTTTACAGGGTGATTTTCTTCTGAAATTCCTTGCTCCGTTCCATTATCCAACGTATGTTTGCATTATGATCTCTGGTACCTCTTCCTTTTCTGAATCCAGCTTGGACATCTGGCATTTCTCGCTCCATATATGGTAAGAGCCTTTGCTGTAGAATCTTGAGCTTTACATAAAAAACACAATAAAATACAGGGTAACCTGGTTTTTTTACTGAAAATTTTGTGCTGTTTTGCTTATATCTTTTCTTGCCCAGCATAAATGTAGAGAGAGGCAACATTAGGAAATCAGATATGGGAAACACCTGGTTTAACATAATCATTGTATTGGATTGAAATAAATATACAGTATACAAAAAGAAAGCAACTGTCAAACAAAAAAATAAAATTATACCAAAAAATTATAAGCTAAAACTGCCCCAATCAAAAGGCTATCAAAAGGCAGCTCTGATCTTTATAATGGCCTGGCTCAAACATTTCATGGAATGAGGAAAATAGTATGAATAAGTCTCACATTTCTGATGTTAACCCATTAGGAGATCTATAAGCTTCCCCCTCTCCAGACGATTTATGGTGAGTGAGATCTATGAGTCCCACTTTATGCTACAGCAAGGGGTGGAGAGGGGGAGTGTAGAAGCATGACTCAGCATGAACTTGTATACCAAAACAGGCTCTAAATTCAATCACAGAGGAAAACTTTATATGTCTTTGTTGTAAGGTTTTGGATAACAAATGGTACAAGTCAGGAGGCCATTTTCAAAATTAGAGAGCATGGTGTGATATAGAAGCAGAGGAGATTGCTTGATGAAGTAAACCCAAAGCCATAAAGAATTTTCTGATCAAAACTTGCATCTTGATTTGTGCTTAGAAGGTTCTAGGAATGCTCTTCAGAACAGGGTTTATAGCAACCTTGCCTTACTCCATACCCCAAGAAGGTAGAGGATATTCTTAACCAGAAGCAATGGGCAGTATTCAACGAAATCCTTATGCTAGCAGGATGATTTCAGCTAGCACAAGGGGATTCCCTCCCTTCATTCACCATGCACACCCCACCCTATCCCCAAATCTGCTCCTGAGAAGCACACGGAGGAGGAGAGGGGGAGAACGTTCCATTGAGCAAGGAAAAATCCTTGTGCTGCTGGAACATTCAACTTAGAATCATAGAATAGTAGAGTTGGAAGGGGCCTATAAGGCCATCGAGTCCAACCCCCTGCTCCATGCAGGAATCCAAATTAAAGCATACCCAACAGGTGACTGTCCAGCCACCTTGGCGCTATGTTGAATATAACCCATATGTGTAACAGCAGCTAAAGATTCGATTCTACTTTAAAGCTGTTAGGTCCAAACCCAACACGTGAGCCGTCACTGTCTACACCAGCTCACATCCACCCGGGAAGGGTGCGGAGTTGAGTGCAATTACCCACTACCAGAGACCAAGCAAGACAAACACTGATCCTTTGCAAAGGGGAACCCGATACTTACAAACCAAAAGCCTTTCAGAATGGGAACCCCGTTTATTGAGAGAACAGAGAATATATAGCTTTTCCCCGGAGGTTACAATATTGGGGAGCAGCGTCATAAACTACAAAAACATTATTTGTCACAATAACCTGAAAGATATGTAGAAAAGGAGGTGAAGGGGTGCAGGGGAGGAACATTAGCAGGGACATCAGAATCTCTTTCAGACTTGGGTCTGCATATTTTACATGTCCTTGAGATAAGCACTCTGTAGCTAGAAACAAAAGAATAGATATGGGATGGGGCATCAGTTGCAACCGGGCGCCCCTTGAGTGGCGACAACCTTAATATTGCCAGGCTTGCATTTCAAAGGCTTACATGTCAAGGTTTATAGGGCAATAGGGAAACTTCAATATTTCTTTCATGATACACTTTGCAACTATATGCGAGGCAATAGGTTTGGGAATGATACAGGAAAGAGGGAGGAAGGAACGTTTCCAGCTTAAACCGGCTTTTATTCATTGAGCCTCTGGAATGTGAAAAGGTCAGGTCACCAGGAAATAAACCGGTGTGTTTTATATCAAGATCAATTTAATATTTCATCCCAACAGTCCCCCCTTTCAGCCCTGAGGGAATATCTATTCACTCAGGTAGCTGTATTTTCATGTTTTGCCTCCCATAAAGGCCTTAACGCCATTTCCACAAAGTTTGGTTGTGGATTTCTGGGGACTGAGGAAGCGATCTTCCGCAGGCAGGATGAAACAAGCTGGACCAAATTCGGGATACATTGCAGACAGCAGCAACCAGTTATTAACAAAACTATAACCAATACAACATAAAACACAATCTTATGCCAATCAGGCCATGCAAAAAACCAGTCAGAGAGGCTAGAAAAGAGGGAGAAGTTCCCAATACGTTCTACATCATGATATATCTTGCCGATGTCATTGATGTGTTTAATGACATCAGCCTTACTGTCTGTAATATGGGTACAGCATTCGCTCCCAATTAACGAGCAGACCCCCCCGTGGGAACTTAACAAGAAGTCCAATGCTTACAGGTTCTGCAAAACTACAGTTCTAATTTGTCCCTGCTCATTTGTGAGATCCGAGAAAGAAATAGCCGAATCATTCATAAAACGCTCAAAGGCTTGGGAGAGCTCTACGAGCTCTTGGTAAGTTTTAGCAGCACCATACTGGGGAAAAAAACCTCTCAGCACCGCCTCCCCAGTGCTTCTCCTGTTCTGACGTCTTAAGGTCGGAAGTGAAGGGGATACCCGGAGCCCAGGGACAACCCTGCCCAGTGCACAAGTCCAGGGTCCCACTGTTGGCAGTTTCCTTACCGCTGAATGTCCGCAGAGCCACCAGAGCCCCGTTGGTGTTAGGTGGTCCACTAAATCTGTTAAAAAAGGCACTAAATGGTGTTCCGAAAAAGTGAGCTTTAACAAATATTGCCAAATGGCCAGCCAAGTTGTGCCCTCTGCTGAGCGCGTTCCGTTTACAAAAGTCCAATTCCCTTGTCCAGTTGAGAAAACCAGGCTTTCACACAGCATTCCTCCAGTCACTTGCTTTCCACTGCTCACACAAACTTGACTAGAGATGGGCCTGCGGATGACCAGCCCTCCCTCTAGTTCTTGGAAGCTGGAATGTGACGCAAAGGAAAGATATTCCTTCAGCGGCAAAGGGGCCCCTGTTAGGGGGACTCCAGCCTGCCCGTGTGGTGGTGTGTGTGCACAGACATAACAGGTACCTTTCTTGGGGGCTGTTTCCTCCAACAAAGCCACAAAGGTATTGCCATCCCATCCGTCACCTGTTTTCGTTTCTCGTTGTGTCTGAGTGGTTGTAAGACCATTTTTAGCCGGTACCTTAGCTGGCATCTGTTGGGAGCCCCCTTGTACCTTCATATTTTGTCCCAGCCATGCATAGCAGGAGGATTCACCAATGCCTACACAAAATTTTAATCTCCCAGGTTTGTTGGATTGGAAAGAAAACATATTATATTCTTTTCTTATAGTTTTTATATCTACGTTGGGAGGACACCCATAATTCGGCAGCGGGCGGTATTTTTTACATCTTAACGCTAATCTAATAGACCATTCTGTCTCAACCCGGGTGCAGTATGTAGCCCATTTGCCCGTGTAATTGTGTTGCAGAACTACGGCCGCCTTGTAGCACAGCCGCCCTGCTATGTCTGCTTTCACCATCCCATTCGTTATCTGTTCCACATCATACAAAAACGAGTCAGGACAGTCCTGGGTTCGTGGTACTGTCCTTCCAAAATCAACTAACTTGTAATAATCAGCATCATCACATATCTTAACATTCGGGGGGCAACATATAGTCAACACATAAGAAAACATTATAACAGAAATGCATACAGGGAGCAATGCACGTGGAAATGGATCGACCATCTTTGTAGTATCAAGGATCCGCTTTTATGCTTGTTAGTTCTCAGTCAATATCCGCATTCTGAAAAGGGAGTTGGGCTGCCTGCCACTGTCCTGTTTCTTCGCTTCTTTGTAAGCGCAGTTTGGGAACCAATGGAGGCGGGGATGCAGTCACAACAGCTGGCTTTACGTGCGAATGATGTATCCAAGATTTCCGCCCTTCCAGAAAGACTGCTGCCTGGGTCAATAAAAGGACTTGATGCGGGCCCGTGTAGTGTGGCTGCAAGGAATCGCCCCTCACAAACTTTTTTGCCCAGATGAAGTCTCCCGGCCGGTACGGGTGTACCTGATCCTCAAAAGGCACTGTTTTGGTATATCTGGCGGTTTTCCACAGCTCCTGTACTTTTTGCTGCAAGGAAAGATACTGGGATACAGTTATATGATCCCCCCCAATAGGGAAACATCCACACTTGGCAAGGACCCCCCTTTTGACGGGGGTCTTCCATACATTAGTTCGTACGGGGAAAGCCCCAAAGCCCGAGTTGGGTGCGTACGTAAATGGAACAAGACGATAGGGAGTACCTGAGGCCACCTTAACCCGGTTTCCTAGGTATACTTAGCCAATGCCGTCTTAATTTCCCGGTTCTATCTCTCAGTCGCCCCTGAGGATTGTGGATAGTACGCAGTGTGGAACAGATGTTTGATGCCTAGGCCTTCTTCAATCTTGGCCAGGATTTGTCCGGTAAAGTGTGTGCCACGGTCTGAGTCTATAACTTCTGGGACCCCAAACCGCGGAATAATTTCCCGCAGCAATATTCGCGCCACAGTCGTGGCTGTAGTGTTGGCGGTCGGAAATGCTTCGATCCAAGCCGTAAGAGGGCAAACTAAGACCAACAAATGTTTCTTTCCTTCTGCTTTTGGGAGATCTACAAAGTCAATCTAAATGTGTAAAAATGGTGCGGCCGGTATCGGCCTACCCCCTTGTGGGGCCCTATTTGGTACTGCGGGACCGTTTGCCTGGCAAGTGTGGCATGCTTTCACTATTGCCGTACATACTGAGTGAATACCCGGGGCGTACCAGGAGCGAGTTATTGTGTCCACCAGTGCATGCGTTCCATAGTGGCCTCCATGGTCGTGGAACCATTTGGCCGCCGTCTGGTATAAGGATCTAGGCAAGCATGTCCTACCGTCTGGCATAATCCATAACTGGTGTTTCAACATTGCGCCCAGGTCAGTCCATTGCTTTATTTCCTGCGGGGGTACTGAAACAGTTACAGGCGGAACAAAGGCAGTAGTTACAAGGGCCAGCGCGGGCCAGGTTAATGGAAGAAGCGCTGCTTGCCTTGCGGTTTGATCCGCCAAGGCATTTCCCAATGTTACTGGGTCTTGTTCTTTGGTATGCGCTTTGCAATGTACTACAGCTAATTGGAGGGGTTCAATAATAGTTTGTAATAGTTTTTGCACCAGTTCCAAATGTTGGATGGGTTTTCCCCCTGCTGTAGTAAACCCTCTATATTTCCACAAATGAATATGACAGTGAATCACCCCAAAGGCGTACCTGCTATCCGTGTAGATGGTGACCTTCTTCCCAGCCGACAGTTGGCAAGCCCGCGCAAGGGCATATATTTCCGCTGCTTGTGCTCCCCACCGTCCCAGGAGCGCAGTTGCCTCCAACACTTCCCATTGAGTCGTTATTGCAAAACCCGTGTATCTTACCCCATCCCGGTAGTAGGAACTGCCATCAGTGAACAGAACGAGGTCCGATTCCGGCAACGGTTCATCTGAAAGGTCTGGTCTTATTTGCAAGGTGGATTGCAAAACTTGTACACAATCGTGCTCCGGAAAAGGTGGGGGTAAATCAGGTAGAAGTGTTGCTGGGTTCAACGGTCCGCAATGCTCAAATCGCACATTGGGGTCTTCCAACAGCTCTGCCTCCAGCTGTTGTTGTCTCTGGGCTGAAAAAACCTGTGTGGTGCCTTTTCTTAACAGGGCTGAAAGCGCATGCGAAGTCCATACAGTGGTGGAGTGGCCGAGGGTCAGTCCCTTTACCTTAGTCAATAATAAAGCGGCTGCAGTCAGTGTGCGGGTGCATGTGGGGGTGCCACGGGCCACATTGTCAATCTGTTGTGAATAAAAGGCTACCGGGAAGTGATTAGGGCCGTATATCTGGGTTAGAACCCCACTTGCAACTCCCGCTCTCTCGTGAACAAACAGGTGAAAGGGCTTGTTGTAATTCGGGGGTTTCAAAGACATGGAGGTGGCTACACTTTGTTTCAACAGTTCGAACGCTCTCACATTGTCCCGGCTCCATTGTGTCTTATCGGGAGCCTTACTTGCCGTAAGCATGTGTAACAGCTTACTTAACTCTCCACAAGATGGCAGCCACGGTCTGCAAAACCCGATCAGTCCCAGAAAACCTCTCAATTGCCGCTTGGTCTGAGGAAGCGGGCAGTTCTGTATAGTGGAAACCCTTCCTGGGTCCATCTGTCACCCGTCCGGGGTTAAAATAAAGCCCAGGTATTTAACCTTGTCAGATAGCCACTGTATTTTCTTCGGGTCGATCTTATGACCCCTAGAATATAAATACAACAGGAAAGCCTTACCGTCATGTCGCAGCACCCCCTGGTGTTCATTTGCGATCAAAATGTCATCCACATACAGAACAAGAGTTGAACCCCGTTCCGGGGTGAACCCCTCAAGATCATCCCGTAAACACTGGCTGAAGACCCCGGGACTATCGCAATAGCCCTGAGGGATTCTGGTCCAGACGAAAGAGCGTTGGTTCCATTCGAACCCGAACAAAAATTGCAAATCTGGGTGTAGAGGAATGCTAAAAAAGGCATTTTTCAAATCAATGACAGTAAACCACTTAGCGTCCCACGGAATTTGGCTAATGATGGTTACTGGGTCAGGCACAACCGTGTGTAAAGGGATCACATACCTGTTTATCGCCCTTAAGTCCTGGCAAAATCTCCATCGCACCGGATCCCCCGGTTTCTTTGGGGTTTTTTTTATCAGCAAGATAGGCGTGTTGCATGGTGTTCTCTGGGGTCGAATAACGCCTTTTGCAATGAAACCCTTGATGATAGGGCGTATGCCTTCCCGGGCTTCCAGCGACAAGGGGTATTGGGCAACTCTCGGTGGAGGAAGAAAAGGCTTTACCTGTATTCTGACAGGGGTTACGGACCGGAGCAATCACACGTCGGTATCTTCTATGCCCCAGAGGTCCGGCGGAAGATCGGTCAAGTCCTCGGGTAATCTGTGCTTAACGTGTTTGTGTCTAGCTATTGGACCCGCCGAAACTCCCAGTACACTCATTAATAGGCCCACCCCCCTTGGAGTGCAAGTTAAGGTAGCCTCAAGTTTACACAGCATGCCCCGGCCCATTAAAGAAATGGGGCACGAAGCAGAATAAAGAAAAACATGGTTAAACAATTTATCCTTGTACTTTACTTGCAAAGGGGAGGTAAGACACATTGGTGTGGGGTTTCCGTCGACCCCCATTGTCATTTTAACCTCATCGCTTAACCAGTCCGAGAGCGCGACATTTACTAGGGAATACGTAGCTGCGGTATCGACCAGAAATGTTACCTCTAGCCCTTGCACAATCAAAGAAAGTTTAGGTTCTGAGGTTGGAGAAGATAGTGAAAGAAAAAATCCTACTAGAGACATAAGATTCATTAGTCCCACACCCAACCCCTCCTTCCCCGGGCTTAGTCATTGGTGACTCGCTTGATGGCCACCGTACTGGTCCCAAGTAGCCGGCGTTTGTTGAGCTGCCGGCGGCGGTGGCGGCGGTGGGAAGTCCATAGATGAACCTGTAAAGTCTGGATAAGAATTATTTTGTTGTGTTTGTGTGTGTTCTGTGTTTCCCGTTCTCCACGGGCAATCTCGTTTGAAATGTGTGTAATCCCCACACTGGAAGCAAGCCCTATCTCCATGCCATGATTGGCACACTTGTCCCCTGCCTCGCTGCTCTCCGGCTCTTGGCCCCCTTGGGAAACCTCTTCCTCTTCCTCTAAAGCCTCTACCTGGAGGCTGGCCTCTTATTGCAAGAGCCAGCATCTCAAAATCCTCTTTCTTTTCCTTCTTCCTGCTCTTCTCCTTGTCCTTATCCCAAACAAAATCCGCCACCTCTAGAATCACAGTCACAGCTTCCCCCCCCCATCCTGGTCTGAAATTCAAAAAGTAGTCCCTTACCACTGGCTGCACCTGATGAACGAAATTAGCAATCAACGTCGGGTGGTCCTGCACATTTTCGGGGTTCAGATTGGTATAACTACGTGCTCCATCTAATAGGCGTAACCAGAATTTTCTGGGGGGCTCACTGGCTTCTTGTTTTATAGCCATAAATTTAGCTTGGTTAGGGGGTTTCTGTGACATACGCTCCAGGTGTGCCAAAACTCTATCCCTATCAGCCTGCAATTGGGCGCGGCGAGGCTGCATCCAGTCTCCCGCAGCCCACATCGCAGCTGCCTGAGCCCTCACCGACCAAGCCGTGTGTGTTGCCGCCTCCGCAGCCCACGTAGTCTCAATCGCCCACAATCTACTGCGTTCCTCTCCTGTCAATACCATTCGCAGCAAATGTTCCACATCCGAGTACGTTGGATTGTGACTTTCAAACAACCTGCTTAACAATTCTCTAATTTTCCTTGGCTGTTCTCCAAAGGTCCCAGCCATCTTACTCCATTCCTTAAGATCCCATTCCAGCCAAGTTTTCAACTCGACCACTTCCGTATGTTGGATATCACCATTACCATCCACATACGGTTGGTCACGTACTACCAAGGGAAACTCCGTAGCCTCCACTGCTTCCCTTTCCCTCTCCTGTTTCTCTCGCATGCGCGTGACCATTCTCCTTGAGGTCCCCTCCTCTCCATCTTTTTCATCTGCATCATCGTCTGAGTCAGATGAAAGGATCCCCGGTTTCCGACTGGGATTCCCGCTCCTAGGAGTACGGAGCGGGTCCGGAGCCGAGGGAATAATGGAACGGCTTAAAACCATTCTCTTATCTGATTCTTCATCAGCAAAATAACTAGGAGGGGGTTCCTCACTGGCCAGAGTTCTCACTGCCATCAAAGTAAAACTTTCCCATTTTTGTGACCCTATTTTCCATAGGAGCCAAAATTCCAATTGATCCGGGTGGTTGTCCCCAATCCTTCTCCGCACTCCCAGTAGTGGAGTGGTTTCAAAGGATCCACCCCTCGGCCACCGTTCACCCGGCACCGAAACTGCAGTCATCCGCGGCCATTCCTCCGCACAGAGCTCAATCATTCTTTTCTTTTTCAGGCCTCTCTTGTGCACAGGCAACTCCTTATCTTCCCACAATTTACACATTACTCCCAAAGGGCTGTCCTTTACCGGTACACTCCCTTTGTTTCCCATGGCGTCTGGTAGAGGTTTTCCTCAACTTGTACGTTATCCACGAACCATCAGTCGACCCACTTTCCATGACAACCGAGAAAATTTTCTCGTGGCGCCTGTTGTCAGGAGAGGGGTACACCCCGATAGCACGTGGCCCCACACAAAGGGATCCCGGATGAGCCCCCAAATTGTTAGGTCCAAACCCAACACATGAGCTGTCACTGTCTACACCAGCTCACATCCACCCGGGAAGGGTGCGGAGTTGAGTGCAATTACCCACTACCAGAGACCAAGCAAGACAAACACTGATCCTTTGCAAAGGGGAACCCGATACTTACAAACCAAAAGCCTTTCAGAATGGGAACCCCGTTTATTGAGAAAACAGAGAATATATAGCTTTTCCCCGGAGGTTACAATATTGGGGAGCAGCGTCATAAACTACAAAAACATTATTTGTCACAATAACCTGAAAGATATGTAGAAAAGGAGGTGAAGGGGTGCAGGGGAGGAACATTAGCAGGGACATCAGAATCTCTTTCAGACTTGGGTCTGCATATTTTACATGTCCTTGAGATAAGCACTCTGTAGCTAGAAACAAAAGAATAGATATGGGATGGGGCATCAGTTGCAACCGGGCGCCCCTTGAGTGGCGACAACCTTAATATTGCCAGGCTTGCATTTCAAAGGCTTACATGTCAAGGTTTATAGGGCAACAGGGAAACTTCAATATTTCTTTCATGATACACTTTGCAACTATATGCGAGGCAATAGGTTTGGGAATGATACAGGAAAGAGGGAGGAAGGAACGTTTCCAGCTTAAACCGGCTTTTATTCATTGAGCCTCTGGAATGTGAAAAGGTCAGGTCACCAGGAAATAAACCGGTGTGTTTTATATCAAGATCAATTTAATATTTCATCCCAACAAAGCCATAAAGGAAAAGTGGCAATAGCAGTCGCAACTGAAATCCTACAGCATAATATTAAATTCCATAGAATCTTGTATTATTGTTAGGTGAAGGCTAATATATTACAGAAATTGCAATTGGAGGGTGTGTGTGCTAAAATGATGTGCCATTTCTGCAATATATGCATCTAAACTAAATGATTCCCTGAGTCCTACCATCAGAGTATATGAATATCATTGATGATCCTCATGAGTTTTAGTATAATATAAAAGAGGACACTGTGGCCACATGCAACAGATTAGCATATTTAAGCAGCAAGTCCCATAAGATTTTCCATGAACCAGTACGACACATGATGCATGGCAGCATAATTCTGCAGAAACCAGTCATGAAAGTGGTTTCTATTATTCTCTCACTTCAGAAAAGATTCTAGCTAATGACACCATGATAAGAGTCAAGCGTAATGGCCATTAATCTGGGAGAAAATGATTTTTCACACAAATTGCTCTCTCTTTCTCTTTAAAGTTTCACAGGCACAAAGAAAATTCAATCACTGAAAGGAATGATTCTTAGAACAAATGAGTGCACTAGAATGGAAAAGAAAGAGCAGACAGCAAGAAAATTCAGAAATGAGCTGAGCACTTAAGTATATAGGATGAAAGTGCCCCAAGGCAACATCATGTGATGGTTGCCCTTGTTTTCTTCTTCTTGGTGCTCCAAATAAAGCACTGTTTTTTCTGTGATTTCAGACAAAGTATTCTACCTGCTACTTTCCTCTTGACAACATTTCACAGTCCCCACTTACTGAAGCAGTAGCAAGCCTTTAATAAGGTCAGTTTCTTTATGAGAATAAAGTACTGAAGATTGTGACATTTTTGTAGTATTTTTTGTGACCAATAGAGGCAGGGAGAGGGAAACAGATAGTCATCCAGAGTGACACTACTAGAATTACAGAGTTGGAAGAAATTTCAAAAATAATCTGGTCCAACTGATTGCCATTTAGTAAAGGAGATCCATTACTAAAACTTCTGTGATGTGTGACCATCCAGGCTCTGCAAAAAAGCCTCTAATGAAGGGGAGTCCATCACTTTCTGAAGCAGTCTGTTCCACTGTTGAACAGCTTGTGCCAAGAACAGCTTCTTCCTAATGCTTAAAAAAATCCCTTTCTTGTCATTTGAACCCACTGGTTCAGGTCTTACTCTCTGGAGCAACAGCTACCAAATTTGCTCCAACAACTAGAGTCCTTCAAATATTTGAAAATGGCTATCATATCACCTCTTGATCTCTTCTCCAATCTAAACATACTCAGTTTCTTCAATTCCTCAGAGGACTTGGTCTCCAAGGCCCTCACCATATTAGTTGCCCTCTCTAGACATGTTTTTGCTTTGTGGTGGTTCCGATCCTGCTTGGATGGCCATCTCCAGAGGGTGGTATTTAGGGAGTATTCTACTCTATGGAACCTCCAGTGTGGGGTGCCACAGGGTTTGATTTTATCTCTCATGTTGTTTAACATCTACATGAAACCTCTGAGTGGGGTCATCCAGAGTTCTGAAGCATTTTGTCAGCAATATACTGATGATATGTAGCTCTATTTCTTCTTTACATCTGCAGATGTGGCAGTGGATGTGCCAGGCCGATGTCTGGCCTCAGTAATGGACTGGAGGAGAGCCAATAAACTAAACCAGATAAGACTGAGCCACTGTTAGTCGGTGGCTCCCTAGACTGGATGGGAAGACTTTGGCCTGCTCTGGATGGGGTTACAGTACATTTGAAGGAGCAGGTGCGTAGCTTGGGAATACTTGTGGATCCACTACTGTTGCTTGAGGCTCAAGTGGCTTCAGTGGCACAAAGTGTCTTCCATCAGCTGCGGCTGGTGGCCCAGCTACCCCTCTCTGGACAGGAATAGCCTAATTTCTGTTATTTATGCTCTGGTAACCTCTAGGTTAGATTACTGCAATGCATTATATATGAGGCTGCCATTGTTCAGAAACTGAACTATGGTGTAGAACTCATCAGCCAGATTGCTTACCAGGGCAAGACAGTCTGAACATATAACACCAGTTCTGGCTTGACTACACTGGCTTCTGGATAGTTTCCAGCCTCAATCTAAAGTGATTGTTTTCACCTATAAATCCTTATGTGGTTCAAGAACCCAATATCTCAAGGGCTGCCTCTCCGCACATGAATCACCCCAGATCATGCATTCATCATTTGCTGTATCCAAAGGAGATGGGGAGAGTGGCAACCCAAGAACAAGCTTTTTCAGTGGTGGCTAGTTTGTGGAATTCTATTGTGGAAGCACACCAGGCATCATTGCTGTTTGTTCTGAAGCACCAGGCAAAAACATTTTTACCCAGGTTTATGGTTTTTAATTGGGAGAGTGGTTAAATATGTTTTTGGCTTTTGTTGTGCTCATCTTTTAAGTGAGGTAGGTATTATACCCCGTCGATCACTGCGCTGTGCAGGTGAGGACCTCCTGCAGATACCATCTTATCAGGAAGTCCATTCCTCACAACATAGGAAGTGGACCTTTACTGTTGTGACACTGACACTTTGGAATTCCCTCCCTTTAAATATTAGACAGGCGCAATCTCTGTTATCTTTTTGGTGCCTACTGAAGACATTTCTCTTTCAACAAGCCTTTTAAGTAGAGACCTTATCCCAGTCTGCATCTGTGTTGGAATTGCTTTTAAAGATGTTTTGAAAGTTGGGTGTTTTTTGTTTAAAAAAAGATGTTTTTGAGATGTTTTGTTTGTAATAATTTTAAAGATGTTTTGTTTTAATATGTTTTAAAGTGCTTTTAGTGTTTTTGTTTGCTGCCCTGGGCTCCTTCTGGGAGTAAGGGTGGAATAATAATAATAATAATAATAATAATAATTTATATCTTGCACTTCCTTCTTAAGGAGCTCAGGGTGGCAAACATGCCAACAAAACAACTGAACGAACAAATGAACAAAAAGCATTCAGAAAACAGTTACAGTTAAAACATTATTTCATTCAGTGACTTGTTCCTTTTAAATATCTTGTCAGGTGAGCATATTTGTTTTTGTGTTTTGCTGTTTTTATCTGATTGTAATGTCTTTAAGGCACAAGTGCAAAAATGTGACTAATAATAATAATGCCATAGAATGGATCTGGTGAGAAATTTTCTGAATGGCAGAGTATATATTTATTAAATGAATTAAAATTAAATAACTCCTGCTTTGGATCCATATGCCTCATTTACTTCTGTACAATATCTGTTAGCATAGGGTTTTGAATACAAGTTAGTCTCAGAGTAGCTTCACATATGCACTTTTGGAGTTCTGTTTGAGTGCACGGTATCTCCCTACCACTGAAAGACACAGAGGAAAAGGGTAGACACTCCCCTCTCTTTTTAGTAGTATATCTCCCGCTATCAGACCAGCAAAAAAGCAGCCCCATCACTAAAAAGGATGAATCACTTCATGAATATGCCAGTATGTGTAGTATAGTATATGTGTAGCACTATACAGACAAAAATAATCTCCAGAACCTATCCTAAGGTTTCCATGCAGGCAATCTTCCTTATGAAAATTTGCTCACACGATTGTCATTTTGTTCATAAAGCAAACTTCTCTTCTTTATGCGGAGAAAGCCTTTGTGCAGAAACATATGAAAAACTGCATGTTGAATGGAGAAGGGGTTCTGTACCTGATCACTGTGAACAAGTTATGTGTGTGCAATAGCATGTGTTCATGTTAATGAAAACCCTTACAAAACACTTGTTTGTTTATTTTTAAAGAAGTATGAGTTGAGTCCCCTGTGATTTCAAAAATTACCTTTAAATTGCCAGTCTTAATCCCATGTATATTGGGATTATTATGAAAACTGATAGGTAAAAATATAATGGCTCTGAGCAGATGTACTTTACCTAAAAGAACTAAGATACTTGATGTATTGAAAAAGATCATTAGACAAACTAATGGTGGAGATAAGAAGAGAAAAATCAGGAAAACTGAGTAATATTCAATATCCCCAATAATGAACCCTCAAAGCTTTTGATATCACAGCAGTGCCTACCCAGAAAACAGAAACAAAATCAGAGATCTGTCTGCGCTGTAGAAGGTCTGCGTTCTGTTCTTAACATACATTGTACTTTGTGACTTAGGGCAGTTCACTTAGACTTCACTACTATGTTCAATTATATGGCAGTAAGTTTCAGTGAACTTAGTGGGGATTCTAAGTAGACATACATAATATTGCACTATTATAGTGTACTCTTGTGCATGTTAAATCATTCTTAAGTCCTACTGTGTTCAATGAAGCTTGCTTCCTTGTATGTTTAGGATTGCAGCCTTACAGCATAATCCTACACATATCTGCTTATAAGTAGGGTCCACTGAATTCAATATAAGGCTTACCCAGGTAAGTGGGTAAGCCTTACATGTGGGTAAGCCTCACTGAATTCAATAGAACTGAGCAGACATGGTAGACCTGTGCTGTTAATCTCTTTCTCCCATTTCACAATGTGTGATTCACTGCTGCAAAAAACTTTCATGTATATACATGGCTTCAAAGAAAGAGTATCTTCATCTCATCATGAAGAGAGCAATAAATACTCAAGGTAAGTATTCAAAAGGCCACAGAAAGATACCCAACCAAGTCATCTAAGGAAAATATGTTATTTTCTTCCTTAGAGGTTTTTCCCCAAGGACAGGGTACAGAAAGATCTCTGTTTGGAATACCATAGATTTAGGGCAGGATGGGGAGTCTTCCAGGTCATTCTGGAGAAGCCACAGCCACCCACGTTATCCCTGATATCATTTATGATGTGAGGTGTGGGGAAGGTTAGGGGAAGGCTTCAAAGGATCATTTAGGAGATTAAGTGGACTTCCAATGTTACCTTTGCTGATGGGTGGCATGAACATGCCTTGCACAAAGGGGGGGAGCAGTTTCCATTCAATAGAGCTTCCCAGCACTGCTCCAAGAAGCTCCTTTTCACTTTCCAGGGATGGAAAGAAGTGGGGGGACGCTTGCAAAGAGCAAGGGATTTTGATGGGTAGGTGGGATGACCCATCTATCAATTAGATTACATCATAATCGTGTTGAGTGATTGACATGTGGGTTGTCCTGCCTACCTGTCAAAGTTGGCCTTTCCTGTTTCCCATCCCTACTTTAGGGTATACAGACTTAAGGCAATGACCTATGGGCATCCCTTCCGGCTGTATCAATCTATGTAACTGTTATGAACAAAAATACTGTGTTATTTGCTAGAAAGAGCAAGATATGAGTGCTTCAAAAACTTGCACACACACATCCATATATACATATATGCAATATTATATCCTTCATTCTTTTTGATCCAATAAATCGTTACAGCAGTTACAGACTACAGCTTAGTATGTGCTTTGCCTACATGGATACAGACCTACTGAGAACATCCAACTTTGAAATGTCTGAAATTTAAGCCAGACTCTATTTTTTCCCATGGCTTGAAGTCCTCTTGGCTAGAGTTCACCTCTAAAGTTGTTTTTTATTAGTTACTTTATTGTATTAACCTTTTCCCCAGCCAGTGGCGTACCTAGTGTATTTGACACCCGGAGCGGATCACTTTTTAACACCCCCCTCCTCTATATGACAAAATTATTTTCAGTAATAATCATGAAATGAAACGGATAATAATAATGGCCAGAAAATAAATGCAGACAGTGAAAATTTTCTTTTATTGAACTTCGTATATATAATCATGCCAATTAAAAATAATAATAATAATTACCCTAATTATTGATGATTAACCAATATATAATTATAGTGTATGGATATTGATGAATTATAACATCTCCTAATATAATGAATTGAAGAAGCCACAACTATTAATAAAATCAAAGGTGACTCTGCTTGCAGGCAGGCACTTCCTTATTCAATGTATCATCATCATCATCCCTTGGCCACCAGCTTTCCCAACAGGGGATAGAACTCTTATTAAACGTACAACCCTCCCAACAAGCCACAACTTATTTATAAAATCAAAGCAGGCAAGCACTTCTGTTCTATCATCATCATCATTTCTTAGCCAACGACTTTCCCAACAGGGGATATAACTCTTATAAAAACTCTTATTAATCAAACAGCTCCAAGACAGGGAACAAAATCAAAGCTGCGGGGACAAAAATATGGGTGCAAGCCCAGTTGTGGCACAGTTAATCAAAAGTTATGTCTGGTCAACAGGAGAGTTGGAGTTGGAGTGTTGGACTAGGATATGGGAGACCAGGGTTTGAATCCCCACTCAGCCATGAAGTGGGTCACTTGTGACTTTTGGCCAGCCTAACCTACCTTAGAGTTGTGGAGATTAAATGAGGAGGGGGGAAACCACGTAGGCCACCTTGAGCTCCTTGGAGAAAAGGTGGGATGCAAATGCAGTAAAAGAATAAATAAATAAATATTTAGAAAAATTGGGGGGCAGGTTACTCCTTTAACAGCTCTCCCTATCCAAAACAGGGACACAGAGTAAAAAAGAGAGGGAGGGCAGGCCTAATTTCTTTAATAAACGCTTTCTGACCAATAGAGGGACACTAGAGCAACAAAGGAGTGGGGGAGAGGACAGAATGCGCGCCAAAAACCAACTGCCAAAGGAAAGGAGTGGCAATATTGGGCCCTAAATATATGCCTCAAGACAGAGCTTGGAAAAGTTACTTTTTTTGAACTACAACTCCCATCAGCCCCAGCCAGCATGGCCACTGGATTGGGCTGATGGGAGTTGTAGTTCAAAAAGTAACTTTTCTAAACTCTGGAACAAACTCAGACTAGACACCTACAAAGGTTCCTTAACATTTTATAACTCAAGACTAGCTGCCAAGCAGGGAAGCCCTGTGATCCCCGCCCCCAATGGCTTGGGTGGGTGGGTAAAGAAGCACCAATGATGCTTGATGCAACTCTTAGCAAGCAGCCAGGAGGCTTTCAGCTCCTGTTGCACGGTAATGTGATGCCCCACCTTCTCCTCTTGCTGCAGAGTAGAAAAGAGTGGGAACAGCTTTCCCTCTTCAAGCACAGAAGCCCATCTGCAGCTAGAAACAGGTATCTCTTCCTTTCCTGTTCTGCCTGGAGACAGATCGCTCCAGTCTTTTTCCTTACTTCTACTGACAAAAGAGGGCAGGGCAGGGGGCGGGAGGAAGAGGCATTGGAGCTTAAACAAGCCTAGGGGGTCTCTTCTCTTAACACATTCATACCACACATTCCTCGCTCGCGTGCCGCTTAGCGGCGGGAACGGACTGCGCGGTAATGGAGGAAGGAAAGGACAAGAAGGCAGTTCGTGCAGTGCAGGCTGGCAAGCAGCTGGCAGAGCAAAGCCTAGCTAAGCACGGTAATCAAAATTAGCAGACAATGCAGCCCCTTATTTCTGGCACCCAGGGTGGACTGCCCCCCCGCCCCCCCCTTGGTACGCTACTGTCCCCAGCATTGTTCAGTCTTTTGTACATTGTATTGCATCCTTGTCATTTGATGCTATTTACCTAGTAAAGGCAGGATTCTTACATTAAAAGACCATCTCGTGTTTAATGATGACCTGACTGATTGATTGTGATCTCACCTTTCCAGAGGTCCATGGCAAGTTCAACATTGGATTCAATTACCCTGTGGCCCATTTCAATGCATTAATCACCTTGGGTTTATCTAGACGCAATGAGAACGATGGAGTTGCCACCACTCTCTAGGAAGTGACCTTATACCAGTCAGTCTGTTGGTGCATCTAGCTCAGTACTATCTACCCTGACTGGCAGTAGCTCTCTGAGATTCAAACAATCATCTTCAGTCCTACCTGGTGATGCTAGTGATTGAACCTGAGACTTATTGCATGGAAAGCATGTGCTCTGCAACTATGCTATGGGCCTTCCCCAATATAAACTCATAGGCAGAGCTTGGAAAAGTTACTTTTTTGAACTACAACTCCCATCAGCCCTATCCAGTGGCCATGCTGGCTGGAGCTGATGGGAGTTGTAGTTCAAAAAGTAACTTTTCCAAGCTCTGCCATAGGAACATAAGATGCTGCCCGATACCATGTCACACTGTTTTTACATCTAATCCATTTTTTGTCTTCTCGGGCTGGCCGCAGTCCCCCAGATCTCAGGCAATGGTCCTTCACATCACCTGCCACCTAGAAACCTTTTAAATGGAGATGTTGGGGTTTAAACCTGAGACTTTCATTCAAAGCATGTGCTCTACCTTCTAAGCTATGGCCACTTTCTATTTCTCTTTGCCTTCAGTTCATCATAACATCTAAGAAAATATATGACATGACATTGTGTTGTGCATTGTCCCACAACATTGCACGTTCCTTTTCTGTCTCTTTCTCTCTCTCTCTCCTGCTCTAATAAACTTACTGGATTTCTGGAGTATGTGTTATCACCCAGAGCTGAAGGAATTGAGATATATCACACTTTGTATTGTAAATTAGTTCTCTCGAGCAATAAACATAAACTGGTTTTGGTACTTTTTTTGTTTCTATAGCTCATTTAGTCACATAGCTGAATTTCTTCACTAATTTTAAAAAATTGGATACTGTGTATAAAGTTACCAAATGTGTAATTAAAAATGGATATATGACTAAATAGTATTCCCTTTATAAAAATACACTGTATATTCTTGTCTCTTTTTTTTACTTTTTATCTTGCTGTTTGGATCAAAAAATTGCTATAATAAATAGTAAAATATACTACTGTCACACTGAACCAGCAATGTCCTTAGGCACAGAGAAGGGAGTTCCACATGCACAGCCTTGTATAGGTTCTCACTGTATGGTGCAGGATGTTGGAAGAAATGATGGTTCATTTATCAGCCATCTCCTTGCATCTAGTCAGCAAGTATGTCAGCACACAGCACGTCAATTCACAGGTGTCAAGTGTGGATTCAGTATAGATGGGGAAACTTGTCCTTATTTTGGATTTCTCCATCTCATTCATTTAACACATTGGCCTGGCCTGTCACCATGTCATATCACTTCTCCATGTGCAGTTCTTTAAAAATAGTCTGCCTCTCTGCCCCTTTAGTGAAAGCCCTTGTCCTTGTTTTGAGCATCCTTCATCTTGAATGCTGCAACTCTCACTTCTCTGGCTTTCTCTTATTACACATCAAGTCTCTCACTTCTGTCACATATTGTCCATCAGAATTGTTCATCTTTGTCATTGTTTAGACAATATGACACCTCTCCTATGCTGGTTCCTCAATCCAAGATAAAACTCCTTATCCATACCCCTGCCCTGAACTAACTTTCTAAGGAGGGAGTCTACAGAACTAAGGCAAACAGTGGTGATGAGACAAGGTTCTAGGCCTTATTGACCCAAAAATAATAAAAATTGCAATTTGTTTTACCATGAATTTCTGTTTACTATGGATGATGGATGACATTCCTGATTAGGGATCATGCTTCCTACTGCAAGAAACAGGAAGGATCCACTATAGTCTTTTGCCTCCTCTCCAGGGGGAGGAGTCATCCCTCTCACCAGACTAATTGGCAAAGTCACAGGTTTTCTAAATGAACAGTGATTCAATACTATGTGTACAAGAGGTTGTGCTAAGGGATTTGTTGTGGTTATTTGGGGAAACATGCCTATGGGTACCACACCAGCAAAAATTACTCCAAGATAATGCAGACTTTGATGATGATGGTGATGATGATATTCAAAGTCAACATGTAAATCAATCCTATTTAATGAACTTTCTAACATGGTTGTATGCAGATAGATGAGTACATTTAAATTGAGATGGAATCAAGCTACAATGCAAAATGCATGGCAAGTTTTCATATTAAGCTGGCCAGAAATGGCTTGCCAAGCAGGGCAGAGCTGCTACAATAGCTTCCTAGCAGGTAAGTCACTTGCTTACTGGGGCGAGGCAGTGGGGTCATCATTGCAATGCAAATGGAATGGCAGGAACACTAGATTGGCTCCTCCAGTGCATTTGCACCACACCGACCACTTCTCCCCTCCCTCTCAGTCAGCAACAATGAGTCACTTACTGGGAACCTGGCAAAGTAGTTCTGCCCCAGCCAGCAACCCACTTCTGAAGCTGGCACTTAATCTGGTAATTATGATTCATTTAACTGAGTGTACATGTGAGGGATTCCATACTGCACACAGAGCTCCATGCACACACAAGGCTGCCCTCTTCTTATCCATAGTAAGAACTGCTCAGCATATTGTACAACGGAGAACCAAGTCCCAGGAAAATAAAGTTCACTTTTTAAATGTAAATAAACTAGAAAAGGAAAAATGAGTTAAAGCCTATTAGAGCTATGGAGATTTCTATCTCTGTGCCCCTTCCATTGCATAGCAAATATATTAATATATTTGGAGGCTAACTTGTGGAACTTGGAATTTTTTAAAAGTGGTTTTAGATTGGGGTGGCGGGGTGGCAAGAGAACAAAGGAGAAGGGTTGGGAAAATGTATCTTTTGTGTGAATGACTAGAGAGAATTGATCTCTATGGCCCATTTGAAGCCTCACTGAGAATTTTAGCCAGTTCACAAGGCCCTTTTGAATGCAGTCAGGATGTGTGGCACAGCAATATGCATTCAACATGCATTAAAGTGCAAACTAGAGATTGGAGAAATCTATAGAGACCCAAGAATATAGCAGCTACACATACACATATTCCATATGTAATAGAAATTTGATGTACTGAGGGTGACATGACAGGCTGATTAGGAATCACCAGTACTGAGCAGAGCTTGGAAAAGTTACTTTTTTGAACTACAACTCCCATCAGCCCTAGCCAGCATGGCTACTGGATTGGGCTGATGGGAGTTGTAGTTCAAAAAAGTAACTTTTCCAAGCTCTGGTACTGAGAAATATGCTCTGATATATTTACTATCACCAAAGCTGCAGTGCCCATGTACTCTTCTACAGCAGTAAAGAGGCAAGGCACATTCTGCTTCATTTTAGCAGACCTAAAATGTTTTCCTCTTTTTCACCATACACAAAAAGCATTCATCCTCTCCTTTTTAAAATGAACCAGGCAAAATAACATATTTAAACAAAATGGATGCAATCTAGCAAATGCTGAGCATGTCCATCTCCCATAGAAATTAATGAGTTAACTGTAACCACGTATAATTCTTGGCTTTCAACAGGACCAAGTCATCATGACTAGCTTTCACTCGATTCTGCCAACTTTCATCAAGAAAGATTTTCTTTCAGTGAGCTGTTGTTGTTTAAGAGCATTAAAAGACAACTTCTTTTTGTTTGATTCTAAGCCAGCACTTAGACTTCCCAATTATTTTCACAACCTTGTTTAGCCATATATACATTTTTCAGAGCTTGGAAAAGTTACTTTTTTAAACTACAACTCCCACCAGCCCCAGACAGCATGGCCATTGGACTGGGCTGATGGGAGTAGTAGTTCAAAAAAGTAACTTTTTCAAGCTCTGATTTTAGCACATCAAATTGTAGTGCTTTAAATCATGTTGACTTTTCTATTGTAGGAAGTTTAAGCGAGGTAAATGACAAAATGCCATGGAATGTCCAGCTCCACATCCAATTAAAAGGAGTTTTGTAGAACTAAGAGCCCCAAGAGGCTGAGGAAGGCAGACGTTTGCTTGTGCTCCATCGCCGCACATTCCATGTTCATTCCATCCCCAGGAAAAACACTGATTTCCTAAAAGAAAAGAAGAAATGCAATCAGAACATTACAGCAACTAATACAGCACCACTATTTCCAAAATCAGATCATCAACTTAGCAATGAGCATCAGACTGCTGAGCACTATGTTAAAAGAAAGAAAAGAAAAAGGAGATGTTCCAGTGATACTTAAGAACAGAAGAAGCTGCCTTATAGACCATGGCCCAACCAGCTCAGTATTCCTTACTCTGACTGGCAGCTCTACCTGGAAATGTAGGTAATTGAACTTGAGACTTCTGTATGCCAGGGGCTGTGGCCTTTTCCCAAAATACTTTCCAAGTAAACATAATAGAATTGGGCTGAAAGTCTGTTGTACCATTACTTTCCTCTACAAGAGTATAGACAAGGAATTAAAAATCATGAAAGAGGGATTACAAGTGGACTAATATGTTTATTATGGAATATTCAAAAAGGAATAACATGCAGTGTGAACTTTAAGGTCTTGATTCAACTTTGTACATGCAACATTCCATTATCTTCCAATTACCTCTTACATTATCTATTCTTTTTCTTTTTCAGATGAAGAACCAAGTTTCCAAGTGATATTTAGGGCTTTGAAATTCAGTAGAAAATTTTCAGTCTTATAAAAGGGGCTGATATAAAAAAAACTTTTAGTCTGAAAAGTGGCAGCTCAGTTTTCTGGGAATTATTTCTGGTATTATTGTACTCCTTTCGGCACTGACAATTGAAGAAAACCCCTATTTCAAATGGAATGATACTCTTTCTTTTCATCTTATGCCTGTGTAGCCAAATGAAACTCAGCAATAACAGTGCAGTATCAAGTAGGCTACTGCTCGGGGGGGGAGTTATCTGTTCATCTCCATGTGTACTTATAAGTTCAGACACAGAAAAACTATTCTAAATGTTCTAATAGTTAGATATAAAACTATACACATCCAATCATTGACATAAAACTACCAAGTTAATATTAAGAATTATTGGTTTTGCTTGTGGAATATGTACATAATTTTCCTGGTCTTTGGCTGTGAACCCCAAGACTGAATGTACTAGATTCCTGCCCTTGTTGGAATCTCTCTCATACAGAGAGAGAGTGAGAGACACACACACGGGTTGCTAGGTGTCCGGTTTTCAGCCAGATACTCTGCCTTTGGGGATCATCTCCGGGTAAGTCACCCTAATCTCCAGACTCTCAGCTTTAATTTAAGGCAAAAAAAAATTCTACGGGGTCTGGTTCATGAGATATACACCAAAATATCAGCCTCCCCACACAACTGTTAAATCTGTTTAACACATCTGTTAAATCACCTCGCAACTCTAACCCCACCCTTTCAGGATTGTAGACAATAAGTGAAGTCAGGGTTGTGATTTGTTGACCTCCAGGCAGTGCCTAGACCTCATTGCAATGCCAGAAAATGGTTTCCCCCTGTTTAATCTGAAAATCTCATAAATTGAGTAAGTATATAGCTTTCAGGGTTTTTTCTGCTGTGTGCAGGAGTCAAACCCTAGGCTGTTGAAGAAGGCAGTGTTTGGAAAACCTTCCCAATATGTGTCATATCCAGGTTGGGACTCAGGAACCAGACCAGTTGGTGAAAGCAATTCAGTTTTTATTAAAGTAATATCCAGACAAAGACTACGCCTTCTCATGAAGTTTCACTACAAAACATAACCTGCGACTTGAAAGAGAGTTGACAGAACAAGGAACCACTATTCCCCCTGTCCCTTAAGAAGGGGGAAATCGAGCGCGAATTCTCTCACTCCGCCTCAAAGTGCTCTCATCCACTCCCCTCCTCTCCCCCTTCTTTTGTTGTCTCTTTTGCTGTCTCCTTGTATGTGGTGAAGGAGGTGCTACTGCCCCCTCCCCTTCTGTGGACTCTGATTCAGGTATGGGGGAAAGCGGGGGGGCAAGGCCTAAACCATCTGGCTGCTTCTCTTTGCTTTTCCCTGGATCAGGAGGAGGCTGGATGCCCCCTTGCCCTCCCTCCTTCTCCAACTGCTCTAAGCTCAAAGGGGGAGGGGGTGTGGGAAATTCCTGGGAAGGATATGTGTCTGTTGGACATTCAAGGTCTTTGCTGCCAGACAGTTCTATCTCTGAGATTCCCTCCCCCTCCTCTGCGTCTTCTTCACACGGCTCTGGCCAAATGACCCACTCCCTCTCTTCGTCTCCTGAAACATCAGGGCCACAATCCTGCATCCTGACAATATGAAACTTTAACCCAATGCTAGTTTTTCTGGGAGTAAAGCTGCAATGCTAATCCCACATACCCAGAGTAAACCCCATTGAATTCAATAGGACTTACTTTTGAGTAGACATGGTTAGGATTGTGCTGTAAATTAATGAGACTTTTGAGTGAACATAGCAAAGAATTGTGTTTGTGTTGTAAATCTTTCTCTCACCCTCCAATCCTCTTTTTAAAGCAATTAGACAAGGCTTACTTAGGCATCACAGTGTGTGTGTGTGGGGGGGGGTCTTTCCAAAAACCCTATGATGTAGGGTTGGTGACTGGAAACCAAGGCAGCTCACAATAAGAAATAAATCCCTTTAAAATCCAATAACCATAAAACAAGTATAAACAGTTGCAAAACAGCTTAAAGTAGCACGGTTCTGAATTTTGGGGTGGGTGAATGAAGTTTATTTGTTTCTCTGTTTGTTTGTATCCCAACTTTCCTCCCAGGGCGGCAAACAAAAGCACTAAAAACACTTTAAAACATCATTAAAAATAGACTTTAAAATATATTAAAACAAAACATCTTTAAAAATATTTTTTAAAAGCTTCAAAAACATTTTTTTTGCAAAAAGAAAAGGTTGAAAAACATATTAAAAAGCAATTCCAACACAGACTGGGATAAGGACTCAGCTTAAAAGGCTTGTTGAAAGAACAAGTTCCTAATCACTTGAGGTTGCAGTTCTCTGCACACTTCCCTGTTTGAGTAAGCCCCATTGAATACATTGGGACTTGCTTCTGAATAAACAAGCATAGGATTGCACTGTAAATATCTTTACAGGTTGTGTAAATAATAAACATATTTGATAGTCATGGATATATAAATATTTCTTCATACTGTGTCCCAATAAGTATTTGATTTCACACTATGGTTGTAGATTATTTCCTCTACATTTTAAGTGTGCCCTTCTTCCTTGGGGTGGTCATGGTTCTCCATTGTTTTCATCCTGAGAGGCAGATAGGCTGAGAGATGGTGAGCAGCCCATGGTCACCCACTATACTTTATAGCTCATTTCCATTTTGAAAAATTAATTAAAATGATTTACATACAGGAAAAGTTTAAAGCACACATTTAAAGGGCATTTAAAGGGCACTTCCCCCAAAAAACATGGGCAGTGTAGCTTCCCTCTCACAGTTTGTTTGTTTGTTTGTTTATTATTTGATTTATATCCCGCCCTTCCTCCCAGCAGGAGCCCAGCGCGGCAGTTATCACAGTTATTGTTCTCACCGCCCTTAACAAACTACAATTCCCATGATTCTGTGGTGGGATTCATGTGCTTCAAATGGATGGTGTGGATCTGCCCTAGGTATGATGTGCATTCAAGAGTGAATGGAAAAGAACAATTTTAAAAGATACTTCTTATTCTTACTCATTTCTCAGACCTCTTTCTGAAGTGAAGGGTCAAATCTGTAAAGAAGTTTGGAGCAGCCACATTAAAAGGGCAGGGCATTCCAGGCAGGGGATTGCCAACCCCGCTTGGATATGGATGTCTTTGTAGAGGAACCCTAGTCAAGGTTTACCAACAGCACAATCCAAACTATATCTACTAGAAGTCAGTCTTGTTGAGTTCTATGGGGCTTAATCCCTTAGTAAGTGTGTTTAGAATTGCAGCCTTCAGGAGCATCCATCTTTACTCCCCAAAGCTCCCATCTAACATCTCCACAACACTAAGCTCCTTTGTCCCTACAGTGACCTTCTGGTGACTGGCCTGGCCTGAAGGCACTTAACTCTTCTTGCTGAAAGCAAGTAGGCTAGATTAAATGTTCCCTACCCAGGCTCCATCTTTTAGTTAAGATTTATATCTTAATTTCCAATCAGAGAAATGTTTTTGCTTGAATTGTATGCTCCAAGCAACTGTGATTGATGCTTAATGTATCGTGCTTAATGACATCACTAGGGCCCACCCCTATGACATCACTAGGGCCTGCCCATATGACATCACTTGGGCCCACCCCCAACATCACTAGGGCCTGCCCCTGAAATCTCAGGGTTTGGGATGCTTCTGACCTGGCAGCCTTAACACAGAGAGAGAGAGACAGAAAGAGAGAGAGCCTCTGATATGACACTGTGAAGTCATGGCTGACTTCCAGAGGCACTGTTGAAGAATGTCATGGACTACCAATTTGCCAGCTCAATTCCCACAAATGATGGCTGAGCAATTTGTTGCCGAAAAAGTACGCAAATAGGGCCATGAAAGTAGGGTAGAATTTTTAGTGCACCTTTACTTAAACAAACCAATTTGCCAAGTACTGTGGTAGTTTAAAACTCGAAGTAGAAGCTTCTGATCTAGCTTAGTCACAGAGTAGAAATCAATGGTTTCATGTTATATTACAACTGGGCCAGTCATTGGCTCAAGGTCACCCAACAAATGTCATGGCTCAGTAAGGATTTGAATCTGGGTCTCCCTGGTCCTCAGCTAACAGAAAATGTTATGGATTTAGAGGAAGCCCTTTACAGTATTTTAGAAGAGAGAATAATCTATTACACATGTCAACAAAAATGAATGGTGAGGTTTGGGAGGAAAATCCATTAATCAAGAGCAACCATGCTATCAAATAACATTGATGGTGACGAGCAAATAAGGCACGGTTTTCAACAGAACATGGGGAAAAGACTATAATAATATATTTCCATGCACACCTGACAAATAAACAATATATTTTATTCATTCATTTAATAAAATGTTATTAGTACATCTTTCAGGGTAAAAATAAGATAGCTTACAATAAATAAAATACAAACCAATTCATGAGATAAACCGAACAAAATTGAAACAGCTACCTAATACTTCACAAATTGACAGCAGACAGAACATTATTATAACCCAGCTAAAAAGATTTAAAAATAATTTCCACAGAATCATCCTTCTTCAATTCAAGAAAATGAAAGCTGGAATAAATGATTTTTTTAAGTTAGTGAAGAGATTTTAACTTTAATTAAGACAGTAGGATTACTGAGGACCAAACTAGACATGGTGCAGCAGATCAGTGATCGCACAGTCCACTTTACAACAAAAACAAAAATAGCTGAAGGAGGGTGGATAGTTGGTTAACACTCTCCCTCTGCACCATTTCCTTAATATCTCACCACCATTGCAGGGTAAACTATGCCAGTTAACTCTCCCTCACCGCTGTAATTCTGATATGCTGTTGATGATGATGATGTTACCATTAGTTATGAATTTGTGAATTACCTTCCACATATATGTGATTTCTCCTTCCATGACAATTATTCACTTTGAGGGGTATTTTTTGTTTGCTGTTGCTTTTTTAAAAAGAGATCCTAATCTATATATTTTGGTTTTTTTTACAATAATTTTTATTCAAATTTTCATAAAACATACAAAACAAAATCATAAAACATTCAAAGACAAAAAACAAAACAAAACAAAAATGATTAAACAAAAAAATAAAATGTTGACTTCCCATTTGTCAGAGATCAAATCAGTTATAGGTCTACAATATATAACAATCCTGTCTCTTAAATTATATTATAAAATCACTTTCCTCCAGTAGTTATCTTAATTAATCATCAAATCTCATAAACATTACTTTATTCTTTCCACAAAAAGTCAAAGAGAGGTTTCAATTCTTTAAGAAATATATCTATCAATTTTTCTCCAAATAAACATGTCGATTAATCCATCTCGTTAATAATAATAATAATCTTACTGTCATAACCATAGTCCAAATAAACATATCGATTAATCCATCTCATCAAAATCTGTTAGGTCCAATAATTTCAATAGCCATTATTCCATTATCCATATTAATTCCATCTTCCATCTTCAATAGTCCTGTTAAGTCCAGTAATTTCAGTGTCCAATCTTCCATTATCAGTATTCCATAATAATCTTGCTGTCATAGCCATAGTCATATAATAAGAGTCTGATGGGAATTTCCTCTATCCCAAATATTTTCTTGCCATCAATTCTGAATAAGTTGCTGAAATATTGTTGTAAAGTCATATCTCTGTTCTTCTTTTTTACAGAATGCACTGGCTCATCTCTTGAGAGTTTTTCCATTGTCACATGGCTGCAGTTAATTCCATAGATTTTCTCTATATCAAGCTCCATCACATCATTCCAGTCCAGAAGATTATCCAAGCCACTGATAACTTTATCTCTAATATCTTCATTAATTTCTTCAGAGATAACGTTAAATTCCAAACAGTAGATTTTATTTCTAATATCCATAAACTCCAGATCTTTTTCCAATTCCACATTTGTTCCAATCTCCAGGGCTTGTATCTTCCCTTTATTTTTTCTTTTCTCATCTCTGATCTCATTCTCCTCTCTCACAGGATCCCCTATTTCTTTAAGCTCCTGCGTCATTTTGCTCAGTTCCATTTTCAGCTCCTTACTGCCCTGTCGCAGGGTTTGTTTCGTTATCTCAATCTCATCCATTATTTTCTGAAACATAATTACTTCCAGATTCTCAGCCACTTTCTTGATTGCCATTTTTAAAACCACGAAAACAAAACAAAACAAAAATAAAGAAGAACCACTTCTTATTTCAGCAACAATTGGGTTAATATTCCAGGCTTGATGACATCACAGTATAAACAGAGCAGCCTGCCTTATCTCTCTATGTTCAAGAATACAAAACAAATTTAGTTCCCAGCATCAAAACAGTTAGTGGCGTCGTGAAGAAGCAGATTCGTCAAAATAAAATAGACCCAAAAGAGAATAGTCCCAGACAATATGTTCCTCGGAATAGAAATCCCTCTTCTGTTTATATCTTTAGAATGCACTTCCAGGACAGCTTTTTGCAATAGAAACAGAGATAAGCTGTTAATTTCGTGAATAACAGAGAAGAGTTATAGCTCACCCAGAAGTTCTTTAAAGCTGATTCATTTGACAAATCTCTTTTTGCTGCAACAATTTAAACCAAGTAAAAAAAATAATAGAAAGAAGGGTGCTTGCCTGTTAGTCCGTTTTCTCTTTGAAGAAAAGATAAACGTATCGCATTAATCAGATAGAGCTTGTTCGGAAGTCCGTCCGGCATTGCTGGCTGGACCTTTTCTCATAAATTAATGAAATTCAGTCCTCCCAACAAAAACAGGCTTTTGAGGTTGATCTCTACGTTTCTCCCTGCCTGGGAGAAATTTCATCAGTCAAAAAAAAATGTTCTGACTGATTTATATCTGAATAAGCTTCTTCTGCGGCGAAAGCCCGTCTCAAAAGCAGGCACAAGCGAAGTCACCCTTCCCGGAAGTCCCTAATCTATATATTTTGTAAACCAGGATAGGAATTTGTTTTGTTGAAGGTGCAGTATAGAAATTCCTTAATTAATAACCAAATGAGGAAAAGATTATAGTTCTCCTGCATCACATGTAGTTTGATTCTAACACTGAACATGTTATGGGGCATCAGGTTCAAAACTATGCAACACCTTCTTCCATCCATGTATTATTCAGCTGACATTTGAAGACCTAGAGTAGCAATGTGGGAACTCCAGCTTCAGACATAAAAGGACGACTCAGTGATATAGCTGCTACTGTTAGTAAGGTACACTCCCCTCCACACACACACACACACATTCTTTCTGAGGTACAGAATTATTCAATAATTTATTTTATTTCAGCTATACATCTGAAACCAGAAGTGGAAACACTGCTGTCGAAAAATAAAGGCTATTCTTGTATTCTGCTTCAATGGGGCTAGTAGTGCCAGAAATCCAATGAGAAAACATACTCTCCCCCACCTTTCTGCTGATAAGAACAAGCAGAGAGTTGACATTAGCATCTGAATACATGTCTGGTTTTCCACTAAATAAATTATACTCTGAACCAACAAGCAAATTGTCTCCCCAGCTGTAAAATGGAACAACAACATGAATCCACCTTGATAGAAATCTGGCCACATAAAAGTTGCTGTAAGTCATAGCTCATGCATTTTTAAATGGAGGGGTGTGGCTACATCCCCATCCTTCATGCCTAGATAGGATAATGTTTTGGATTTTACTGATATTGGATAACAATATGATAAAATATGAGTGCAGATGTAAAAATTATTATCAGTTTTATATTATTATCCATTTTGTTGGAATATTGACCAATTTAAAAATAAAAGTACATTCCTAAAAGTAACAACAAAGAGTCTTGCGGCACCTCAAAGACTAACACATTTATTATGGTGTAAGCTTTTGTGGGCTACAGTCCGCTTCATTAGATTGCAGTTAGTTCACTGTAGTCCCCAGAATTTATTAATCTTTAAGGTGGCACAGGGCTCTTCTGTTGTTTTTGCTGCAACACAGCTACCCTGCTGAAATTTAAAAGAAAGATCTTCATGAAACATAGAATTAACTGTCACAAGGTGTGTATGATATTCTGTGAAATACTATGAGAAGATGGAACATGACCAAAATTGACAGAGAGTAGTGCTAATGATTAGAGGAAGAGGATGGGACAGTATGAGGATCAGAATACTACATACAAAACAAGATTATGGGGGTGGGAACATGGAAGATTCTACACATGAATAGAGCTGCATTTCTTTTTTTTTATAATAATTTTTATTCAAATTTTCATAAAACAAACAAAACAAAATAAAAAAACATAACACAATAGAAATGAAAATAAAAAACTTGACTTCCGATTTGTCACAGATCAGCTATAAGTATATAATAGATATCAAACCTGTCCCTAAATACATACAAGATCACTTTTCTCCATAGTCTATCTTAATTAATCGTCAAATCCCATTATCATCATTTCATTTTTATCTTTCAACAAAAAGTCTAAGAGAGGCTCCCATTCCTTAAGAAATGTATCTGTCGATTTTTCTCTAAGTAAACATGTCAATTTGTCCATCTCTACTAAGTCCATTAATTTCAATAGCCATTCTTCTGTTGTTGGTGTTGATTCCATTTTCCACTTTTGTGCATATAATAATCTTGCTGCCGTAATCATATATAATATTATTCTTCCATATTTCTTTTCTATTTGTTTATCCATAAAACCCAATAAAAAAATTCTGGCTTTGACTGAATATTTATCTTTAAGATTTTTTGCATCATCCTACCTATCTGTGCCCAAAATAATTTTGCCTGTTTACACAACCACCACATATGATAAAATGATCCTTCTTGTTGTTTACATTTCCAACAAACATTAGAAACGTTACTATACATTTTTGACAACTTTTCTGGAGTCATGTACCAACGGTACATCATTTTATAGAAATTTTCTTTAAGATTATAGCATAATGTAAATCTCAAGCCTTTTTTCCACATATTTTCCCATTGATCCATTTGTATGTTATAACCAAAATTTTTGCCCACTTTACCATACACTCTTTTACTTGTTCTTCTTCCATATCCATTTTCAGCAAGAGTTTATACATTTTCACAATTATACTTTCATCATTTGTACACAAACCTATTTCAAAATCAGATTTACTTATTTCAAACCCATACATTTTCTTATCCATTTTATATCTTTCTAACAATTGTAAATAGGCAAACCAATAGAGCTGCATTTCTGAGCATAAGCAAGATTTACATACATGTGGAGCTCTAGAAAGTTGCTCTGCCAACAAATCCTTTAACTGAGACCTTGGCCATAATGCTAATGTAAAAACTGCATAATACAATGAAGACGCCAACGCAGCACCACCACCACCACCGCTACTATGACAACCACCACCAACACCACCAGCAGTACTTGGCCAAGGGCAGTGGGCCCAGTAAGGCCCAGCCGCAGCGGAAGGCACCCCTGCAAGCATTCAAGCCCCGCAAGAAAGCAGCCCTGCAGTGTCGGTTAGCTGGAGGGAAGATGATGGTCCCAAGGTCATCTAGGGAGCTGAGCGGGAACTTGTACCTGTTTGACTTAGGTGCTGTTTTGGTTATCTCTCTGTTGTCTTTTTCTGCCTCTCTTTTTGTTATGGAATCTCTCTCATTGTGTTTTTGAAAATAATAAAAGTTGGAAGAAAAAATAACATACAACAAATATTGATTTTGTCAGCTGGTCAAAAACAGAAGGTTGTGTCTTGTTTAGCTACGATTTTTCAGAAGTGCACAGTATCAAAAAAAGGCAAATTGCTTCTCTTTGATCAATTATGAAAAATCCAAATCTAAGAGAGAGAAAAATTAGTCAAAAAATTAGTTTTCTAGGAGAGAGTGCCCACTCATACCCTCCCTTGCTTTCTTTTCTTCATTAAATGCCAGCACGGCCCATTTTCATGCAGCAAGCGGTTAGGAAATGGAAAGACACTTGATTGTTAATGTAATTCTGCTGAATCTAATACCCCTGCAGTACATGATGCAGGCTGGGCTGCTTTGAAAGGATGGAGATGCTGAGTTGCTATGGAAACAAGAAGGCAACTCTTTAGATTGTTCAACCCTGAAGAGCTGCCCCGTCAATATCTTTAAAGACTGCTAACAAAATTTTAATCAAGGATGAGAATAAAATGAATTCCAAACTATTGTTTGCTACTGGTGTCCCACTTCAGATAGTGTCACTTTTTTCCATGTTGGCCACCCCCGACAATGTCTTTCAGCAAGCTAAAACACAAATGAAGACATGAAACAGAAATGAAGATATTACCATCCAGTTTGGCTGCTTGAGATTATTCCTCATAGCATTAATATGTCAGCGTCCTTATTTAAAGTAAGAGCAATGGTTAATAGCATTGTTCATCAATTAGATGATTTACTACCAGGTCCTTTCCCACACATCCCTTGCCCTCATTCCTCCAAGAAATTGTAAACTGTTAGAAAAGGAGCATATGTTTTGAATAAACTGTGATAACAAACCAGGAACCTGAATAAATTCCAGAATAAAATCTACCACGGGTTTCATAAATTCTAAATTACTACCCTGAAGTGCCTAAATCTGGCTTACTCCCAAAACGTTTTCCAAGTCTTCGAGACGCAGCAGCTAACAAAGTACTTTAATCATGAAAAGCAGCAGAGAGGTGGCAGATATGCAGCCCTTGGACTCCTGTTAAGGGTCTACATAATCTCAGGTGGCTGGATAGAGCAGGAATGGGGAGCTTGCAGCCCTCCAGATGTTCCTGGATTACAACTCCCATCACTCCTGACCATTGGCCATGGTGGCTGGGGCTGATGCAAGGCAACAGATTCTCACCCCTGGCATAGAGTATTAGACAGGGGGATCGGGGCTTAAATCCCTCTTTGGCCCTAATACTCCACTGGGTGGCCTTTGGTCAGTCTCCTTCTCTCAGCTTAATTTACAACATAAGAATGTTTTGAGCATAAGAATGAGGGGAAGGCCATGTAAATTGCCTTGAGTTCCTTGGGTCAGACAAAAAATGTAAGAAATAAATAGTTGTCAGTGTTGCAGAGATCGCAATGGTGTATATTTGAAGTGCTTAGTTAGCAGAAAGCAAATAAACGTTGCTGATTACTGTTTGTAATTCAAACCTCATTCTTTCATCCCAGGACCTGATTTTAGGAAGCCGAAGCAACAATTCTGTGGACGCTCACTGGGGAGGAAGCCCCGCTGAATGAAGTGTGACTTACCTGCAGATTAATAGAACTGGTTCTATATCATAGTTTTGAACATTTGAATGCAACATGCTTTATTGGTAAATACTGTACAGCAATATTTTGCACGGCATAGAAACTGCCTTGTATAGGTATTTTATTCAAACTCTGCAAAATGTAGGAGAACTGGCCTGTCATCCATGACTGCAAATGATGAAATGCATTCCCCATGGCATACATTCATGTATTATAAATAATTCTCTTTTGATTCCACTCATTTTCTATTAGTGTTCACAAACCCTGCATTTGAGCTCTCCTGGTAGATCTACAGTAGTGGAACATTCTGGAAAAAGCCAAGGAAACTTTCAGACAAACCCTGCCAACAGTAGCTTCCGCCCATATGCTGTTTGCACAGGTGCATTGGGGTGCTCGTCATTGGTGGGGCTTCGCTGCTAGATAAGATGAGTGGAGTTACGTGGAGGGACACCTCTGCCCCACCCAAACCCCCTTCAGCACAGTGGATCAGGGCTTTGGATTGCTCTGTTAGTCATTCAGTACCATTTTCTATTTTACTGCTGGTGTTTAAATTGAATTGTTATTTTTACTGTGAAATATGTTTTTTTTTTTTATTTATCATGTGAAGCACCTTGAGAGGCTTACACAACCCTGAAAGGTAGTACACAGATTGCTAAATAAACAAATATCTTTCTTGCATATTTCTATTGAACAGACCAGAAGTTTCATAGATCTGGAAAACTGACATGGGCATGGAAAAATCAAAAAAGGTTTATTCTTTTTATGGTTAACGCAAGCAACACCAGTTACTATGGAAACCAAATAATTTATAATTTTAGATCAAGTCCAGAAAAAATTGAGTATGTTAGCTCTATCCAAGCTGCATCTCCAGCATTTATCTACCACACGTGTATATATTTGATTCATCCTATGTAGAGTCAAATACCACTTAAATATCAGTTCATAAAAATTATCTTTAGGGTTCATATACACAGTGAACTGCAGGATATGTTTCCACATTCAAATCTTTATGTCTTGTGGAATATTTCTAAGTGAATGGAAAATTCTGTGATGATTCTAAGGTCTGACTCTGGAGCATGGTATTACTGTACTCCTGAGGCCCAACCCCAACCAAAGTTCTACTTCTCATATCAAAATGAACCCTCCTGTCCTGTTCAGAGTGGGAGCCACAAGACTGAGACGCAGGTGCAAGTAATTCTTGTTTTATTAAAGTAATGGATACATTGACAGCAGCATGCTTCATAGGATTCCCCTTGCCAGCTTACTACAATTCCCCAACTAAACTCTACAAATGGTCTGCAACGTATGAAGGAAGTTGACTCAGCACCCTAATCAAAAAGCGGCAGCCTTAAATAGGGAAAGTCTTGGATCATAATCTCTGGCTCCTGCACACGCTCTCCCTCTGCCCTGTCCATTTCTCACGGCGTCGAGAGCAAGGTGAAGGGGGGCTTGCTTCCAGTAGCTCATCTGAAAGAACCAGTACCTTGGTGACAGGCTCGAAGTCAGGGGCGGAGAAGCGTCTGAAGCATCCCCAAAGCCGCTTGGTAAAGGGGGGGTTACCGCGCGCTCTGAAGCATCGCCCAACAGCTCTACTGGCATGTCCGGGGGCTGTGTGTTGTCCTCTTCGGAGGCAGCGTCATTCATGGGAACTGGCACGACATCAAACTCACTCCCTTCCCCAAGGTCTTGAGAAGACTCAACAACTACTGGCTCCTCTGTGCCTTCTAACTGCTGGGGAACCTGAAACTCATGCCTTCTCCCTCCCTGGGCCTCGTGAGAGAGCTGGGGCTCAACACCTCCAAACAAAGCTGTCCCCTCCTGGTAACAGCATCAGTGTTTGTCCTAGGCAGAGCGTCAACCCCAAACTATTGTACAGACTATTGTTGCTTCATTCTGCCTTCTCTAGACTATGCTGAAGTAGCCTTGCCTATATCCAATCCCTGAGGTTATAGAAACATGCAACATGAAGGAAAGGGGTTTTAATGGAATGGATTTATATAGTTGGGACCTCATTTCAAATTGGCATGTCTCACTCAATGGCCATATACACATGTTGCACAAGAATGAAGACAGGATACATCTGTGTAAGGGAGGCCTTGGTGACAGGAGACCTATCGCTGCCTTCTAACTCCCCTGGCCCCACTCCAAGAACAGATCAAAGCCATTCATTGAATGTGGGGGGAGAAGCCACAGATGTAGCAAACTCATCAATTGCATTCTTGTGAACATTCTATATTTTCTGCAGCATAAAGCCAAAACCTGAGATGTGGACAGTCCAGTGCCTAAAACTTTGCTCTCCTCAGTTATAGCTAGAACTCTCTGGAAAGTAGCACTTTAATTGTCTTATATTATCTTCCAATAAAAATTGTCATTAACATTGTATATTATTTGACCTACCCTTCATCTTTTAAAAAAAAAAGGAAAATGCAGTAGCAGCTTAATGCTTTAAGACGTCTTATAGCCCTCTATCCCCTGAAAGCTAGAGATTAAAGATTCACTAATAGGCAATAAGCATATGGCCATACTACCCTGAACATGCCTGATCTCGGAAGCTAAGCAGGGTCAGGCCTGGTTACTACTTGGATAGGAGACCACCTGGGAATATTGGGTGCCATAGGCTTAGAGGAAGGCAATAGTAAACCACCTCTGAATACCTCTTACCATGAAAACCCTATGAATATATCCAAAAAGATTTATATGGTCGCCATAAGTCATAACCGACTTGAAGGCATATAACAACAATAGGCAAAAAACCCTTGCGGTTTAAGAATGTAAATATCGCCAACAGATATTTCTATCAAACTTTTAAAAGCAGGGAAATTGGGCAGCTATAGTGAATGCACCAGGGGAGCAGGAGACCTGACCTCCTCTCTGCGATATTGTACTGTCCTACAAATTTGTAAAAATGCAAACACAGTTTGGGTTGGTCTTTCACAGTCCAATCTACATCCTGTGTAGCTTGGAAGAATTGGTAACGTGCCTCTGAGCCTAAGGTAAGTGGTGGCTGCAAAAGTGGTTAAAGTATGGGGCAAAATCAGTAATAGGATTACAGAGACTCTGAACGTGGCTGATTTTTTAATTAATTTCAACAGAAAAAAGTCCAACAGGATCTGGATTTTCTTACTCCTGTTTCAGACTTTAAAACCTGGATTCTTTCTGAGAGTTTTGTGTATCGCCATGAAAATTTAGAGGGTTGTTAGGCAAGCATTTCTGAGCTCAGGACTATTTGTATGATTTTGTTTTGAAATTAGCTTATGAGAAGCAGCAGAATGGCATGAGGGATATTTCAACTTAACATGTCGGAATGTGAAAAATCCATGCTGGCTATAGTATACAGCCACTCTTGTGGCTGTATAATTTGTGATAAGCGAGAAAATGTCTTGTTAGCTTAAGGGGGGGGGGGAGAAAAGAATGGCACTGGAGAATGAGAAGAAAGAGACTATGATGAGGTAAAATAAGATAAAAGAGCAAGTGAAGAAGCTTTCTTAAAGTAATAAAAATAAACATGCAAAAAGAGCTGACAGACAGGAACAGAGACGACAGATGACCATGAGAAAGAGTGACAATGTGGCAATTAAGAGGCATTCCTTTACATATCCACAGAATAAATCTGAAGGCACATCCTCTCCATGGCAACATCATATTTTCTAACTGAAGAGCAAGAAATGCCTTCTTTACAAACTGTTTAATAAGCTTCAGTTCTTTCTTGGGTTTATAACAGCACTTTTGTTCAGAATGAGTAGGAGCTGGAGATAACTCCCAAGTTTATTCCCCTCCTTTTTCAGGAACATTTCCAAGAACCTAATTCTTTATTCTTACACAACATGAAAAAATATATATACCCACACACACATATTCATCTAGCATTCTCAGATAATGGAGTGATCACCAACATTAGTCATACTCAGAGTAGACCCACTGAAATCAATTGACTTAAGCGCATTAATTTTAATAAGTCTACTCTGAGTATGTTGGATATCACTCATGATCCTTATGGACTGTAACTCCTACAGATCTTTCAGTCTGACTGTGCCCAACCTTCCCTTCAGAGAACATTGAGCACTTCATGCTGTCTTCCAGTGAGTGAAGAAAACAAGTCCCTTATCCCTGGACACCCCCTCTGAATATTGGTTCATATGTTACTCTCTCTCTCTCTCTCTCTCTCTCTCTCTCTCTCTCTCTTTGACATTGAAACTAGTATTGACCAGGGATACCAGGCACTGAGAATGAGAATGAATTCCTGAGGCAGTCAGGCTTTGTGAACCGTTTCTACTTTCTCATAAGCATTGATTCCCAACATCATCCATTAACTCAAAAGTAGGATGCCTATCAGGCCTTGCAGATACGTAATTCTGATACTTTATCAGTCTAAACCAAGATCTCAAATTGTTGTTTAGTAACTTGAGATGGCGGAGGTGCAACAACTACGGACGAGGGAGCTCTACTACTGACGGCTTTTATGGGGTAAATTTTTTACACATATTCCCCTTGCCGGAGGCTACAAATTGGAAATACGGGGCAGTCTCCCCCCTCATTATGCTGTCGCCCTCATACCTGACCGGGACACCAGCGGTCGGTGTGGCCCGGGACGCTGCTTGGTGCTTACAACTGCGCCAGGCCGCTGCCGCTGCCGCTGCTACCTTCACGAATGGGAGCTGGAGATGGGCTGGGGCTGCGGCCTTTTGGCGGGCCTGGCACTGCAGCCTGTCCCTGGGAGACACCACACTGTTGCCATGATCTTTCGGTGAATGCTGGGGGTGGGGGAGCACCCCTGCAGCCGCTGCTGTTCTGTCATCCGACCTCTGTCTGCTTCGCCTTGATGTCAGCAATGTTTACATTCTAGTGCCTTCGTTTTTGGCTTCTCTGAAGAGCACTTTTCTGTTAGTCGCGACTTCAAGGGGTCTGTTTGCCGCACCCCACTCTCTGCTGAATGTACTGGATGCTGGATGCTGAGATCAAGAGGGGGTGTCGTTTTTCGGTCTTGCAAATGGACTATCACCCACACCGGTCTTTGTGCTAGGGTGGGAAGACTCACACCAGGAGTTTCCATCAGAAGGCACACTTTTTGGACTATACAGACGAGAAGCCATAGTCTCTATGTTATTGTTTAGCTTTTTTGCTTAGTTTTTTGATGTTCTTGATGTATTAGATGCTTTTGCTTTGTACGTCGCTCAGAGTGGCTGGGTAATCAGCCAGATGAGCGACTAATAAATTTATTATTATTGTTGTTGTTGTTGTTGTTTTGTAAGGAGCCTTGTTCATCTCAAGTATTAGAAAGATTTTATCTTACAGTTCGAATGGACGCCAAGGTCACAATGATCCCTGAAGTGGATCACCGTTCCAAGGTCTCTGATGCCTCTGAAGATCATTGCACCAATTTATTCATTACACAGCTTTTGAAAAGTCATGGAGCTCGGCACTGCCTTGAAAGCACTATAGGACTGCAGTTATTTATAACACCACCAAGTTTTATTGGAATGTGGTGGCTGACAACTCTGTAAAAGTTGCCAAATCCGTTAAATGCCAGAACAAGTAGACTTCTTTGAGCTACCTCAAGTCTACCCTAGAAATCTGATTTTTGATAGTCTTTTATTTATTTTTAGGCTAAGAGAAGATAACAACACTGATGTACACATATAAACTGAAGGCACCTTTGCTTGAGCTACCCCAGCTGCAACTATGAAAGAAGGTAACTGTCAGAAGGCAGAGCTGGGGTCCCAATCCCGGGGAGCTGGATCTCGGAGAGTTGGGAGAAGAGTATTCGGATGGATGGCAGAGGGAAGGGGGAGGAACTTCCCCCCTTTGGAGCAAAGACGAAACAGAGGAACTGCCAGTGATAAGGTCGCTTAGCAACGGGGAGCCTGAGCCCTCCCTGAACATTCTCACGCCTCCCCCTCTTTCAGGCTCAGAGCAAGAGGGGGAAGAGGGAGGGCTGCTCACAGCCGAAAAGCGGGGAGGCAGTTTACCATCAGCCCCTCCCCTATCCCCCATCCTGGAATCGGAAACTTCAGAAGAGGAGGGGGTGATGCTTCCCCCCTCACCGCGCACACGCAGACAGCTGAAAAGACAGGAGAGAAGGGGGGGAAGGCAGGCAGTACCTGAGGGGCAGTTAAGGAGGAGCGAAAGATTGCGCGCCCGTTTGGCCCCTTCTTAAAGAACAGGCGGGAAGAAGTCCCTTGCTCTGTCAACTTTCTCCCAATGCCGCAGGACCTGTATCCCTGTATTGATTCATGAGAAAACGCAGTCTTTGTTTGGACATTACCCTAATAAAACACGAATTAACTACAATTGTTGGTCTCGTTCCTGAGTCACATCCTGGGCCTGACAGTAACCCAATTGCTACAACAAATAATCACTGCCTACAAATCTGCCAATGGGTTTCATAAACAAATAAATATGAAATCATTTGTGGCACAACAATTTTCCCACAATGGTAAGGTGAGACAATTGTGTTCTCTATACTGAACATTTCACTCATTCTTCAAGCACAAAATTGCTGATTTCCCTGAAGTTTCACTCACTCGTTACAAATTCCTGCATGGAAGCTACTTCCATGTATTTTGTTACACACAGATCTAATACATGGGTTTCTAACCTTATATGAATGGAGACAAAGTTACTCATAAGTTACTGCACATGTGTATGTGTGTGTGATATTTTATACTCTCTGGACACATTGGCACCACATGGCCTAGACCTGGAGGACAGTACCAGCATCACTTAGCTTCTGCAAATGAAGCCCCTCTGAGCATTCCATCCTCAAAGCTCTATAACTGCCACCTTGGTAACAGCATTTGTATGTTGGCAGCTGATGAAGGCGGAAGCTGAAACGTTTTGGTATTACAATAAAAACCTCTATATAAAAGAGCTTTAATATATAAAAGAGCTTTAATACAAAGGCACTGAAACAGATTTATCTTGATCATCCCATCTGAAACCAGAGATTCTTTTTATTAAATACCTTAAATCTTGTTGAATCAGAGCCTCAGTTCCCAATCATAAATTAATTTTGTAATCCCTGCTGTTGTTAATTGGCTCAGACCACTGTGGCTAATTGAACATTTGGCCACTGCTTAGTGATTTATCCACTTTACCACATGATAAAACATAATTATAAGTTAAGGCCTCTGGAAGAATGCAAATGCATCAACAGTCACTTCCTACTTACAAACAAGGAACACAGCAGTTGTCACAGGTAATGGCTGCTATTTCATGAAAATATATTTGGAATAATTTCCATTGAAAAAAGTGCTTGGGAGGGGTTCCATGTAATGTATGAGAAGAGGGATCATTTTAAAATGAATTGGAGCTTTAAAGAATCTGGAAGCAATAATCACTAAACATAATCAACTTAATTTGGTGAAATTGTAAGATTATGCAGTGACATCCAATATTACTTGCATCCACTGATTTCATTGGGTCCATTAATGTTGGATATCATCCATTAGTTGAAAATACAAAATGGTTAAGAGCTATCTACATTTTCATTTATGAATATGTTAATTATGTATATTGTTAATTATGAATATACATTAAAAATATTAGCTGCACTTAGGAATGCCTGGGCCATCAAGCACCCAGTTCCTAAACTGAAGCAGGATCAGGGCAGGCCCTTTCAGATGTTACCTTCACAACTGTTGTTTTATCGTTCCTTTCTAGCAATGTTTGAGGAATTTGTTTTTTGTGAATTCTAGGATGAACTGGTCTGGTCTACATCTCTCAGACTAAGGTGTGGATCAGAACATGGTTATCTATTAGAATTCTCTGAATTTTGCAATGTAGTTCTCAGATAAAATACAGTTAGCAATGTGGGGGGAAGACACTGAAAGATACTTAAATGCACATTTTCATGCATTTTTTAAAAATTGCAGATTACTGCATAACTGGGATGGCACAGACTTATGAATTAACATATGCAGAAGAGACACAGACTAAAAATAGACTGATCCACCCTACTCCTTCCTGCACAACAAACATAATACTAGTATTTCCAGATCAATAGGAGGCCTTTATGAGTCTTCAGCTTTATGGGGGGAGTGCAAGTAGCTTCTTTTCATATTAGTTTAGCTCCAGTTCTGGGAGGTGTAATGCTAGCACAGAAAGGAGGCAAGGAATGGATTCACAGGAGCTCTGATATAATATTTACAGTACAGAGAGGGACACTTCCCACACCACAAAAGTAACATTAGAAGGGACCCTTCATTGCAGCAGGAAAAGTAAAAGTAGCATCTGGGGATCTGGTTCTCAACAGCAAAAATCCAAGATGAAGCAACAGTTCACTGTGGGGAAGGGAAACTTGATCTTTGCCAAATGACAACACTGTAGCCCAATATTTAGCCTTTGCAATGTACCTTTTTCACTGCAGATGATCAAGGTGTCTACAAATAACAGGGATGTAAACAAATAATCAAAACAGCCTTAGTTTTCCAGAGAAACCTATCTTAATTAAACAGACCCTGAACTGGTTAACCAAAGGTCTATTGTTTGAAAACATTCTGAATTCACTAATATGCAAAAAACCTTGCGGTTTAAGAAATGTACCTATAGCCCACAGATATTTCTATCAAGCTTTAAAAAGCAGGGAAATTGGGCAACTACAGTGAATGTACCAGGGGAGCAGGACACCTGACTTCCTCTCTGAGATATTGTACTGCCCTACAAATTGTAAAAATGCAAACACAATTGGGTTGGTCTTCACAGTCCAATTCACTAATTCCTTGTTCCTCCTGCAGCCCTCTCACCACCCACCCATTGCTGCTTAGAAGCCCCCAACCCTTGTCAGCAGCTTTTCAGAGGTAACTTTGGATCCATCCCAAATGTCATACTTTCTAATGTCAAGGCTTTTATGAATAGTCCAGGTAATAGCCATAATCACAAGCTATCAAACAATTAGGGGTGCAATTTTTACATGAGCATCATACTCCAAATCCTCTCAACTGAATTTCTGTATTCAGATCAGATGAGAACATTAGCTCATGACCTTTGCATTTAACTGAAACCATTTTCTTGCCTAATTTAAAAGTATATCTGGGTGTAAAATCTCAGAATGAGATAATTACTGCTCTTGGCCTTTGATTTGGGAAGAATTAGGAATTATACGTTCATGTATTCTCTCTGTTTCAAAGTTTATGACGGATTTTTCACTGAAGAAAATTTCCTTAGAAGGGCTAAATTCATAGATGTAAAAACACTCCCAGTGCTTTTAGTGGTCCTCTTGAAAATGCCTGTGGAAGTTGCTCCATTTCTTTAAATGCAATTCTACCCTTTCATCCGTCGCTATATTTAAAATAATGCATTTATACATAGTTTCAGGGCCGGCCCCAGACATGCCGGGGCCCTTGGGCACCAGCTTGCCCTGGGCCCTGGCATGCATGTGCACATACACACATACATGTGCGCGCGCATGCAGGGCCAGCCCCAGACACACTGGAGCCCTTGGGCAAAAGCCTGCCCCAGACCCCAGCGCTCCCCTTCCACGACTCACGCACGGCGAGAGCTTCGGAACTCCGCCATTCCCTTCCTTAACTTATCTTGTTCTGCGGTTGTGCACGCAGCGGTGCCCTTAAGAAAGATGGCGGCTGAGGTTTCCCTAAGGAGCTGAACCTCTGCCACCATCTTGGTTCATGGCAGGGATGCGAGCGCACAGCACGCATGCGTGCCATCAGGTAAGTTAAGGAAGGGAATGGTGGAGCTCCGGAGCTCCCGCCCTGCGATCCGCGGCAGCGATCTTGTCGCGAATTGTGGAAGGGGAGCAGAGGGGCCCCTAGGGGCTCCTGTAGCTTCAGGTGCCCTGAGGCCAGTGCCCTACCTGGCTGCCCCTTGGAATCACCTGGTAATGATCTACCCATTCTTCAGCATTATTTGGATGATATTGCTTGATCTTATTTTTGGCCATTGAAGATCACAGTCCAGCTGAACCAATTTTCAAGAAGAGAAATGCCAACATCCAGTGCCAACCTAATAATGAGGGATCATGTTAATACCTTCCCTCCAGATTTTCAGTCTCCAAAGAGACCTCGGGAAGAGAGCTCCTGCAGGGATCCATAAAGCTATCTCTACTATACTTAGTGCAACTGTTATTCCTGAATACACCCATTAATCAAAACATTGTTTCTCTGCATAGCAAGTTCTACAGCCTGAGCTGAACTTTTGTGTCAACTCTAAAATCTAGGAAATACACCATGCTTTTCTTCAAAGAGGGACAGGGGCTGAACGGTGCATCTTCAGCTGTAAATGGAACTACAAGACAGAGCTGTCACCATCTAAACTGCTGAAGCCTTCTCCTGGTTCAGCCCCATCCCACTTCAGTACACTGGGCCCCTCCCCAGGATCCCATTCTTTTTCCTCCTCCTCCTACAGATCACTCTGCCAGAAGTCCCCCACAGGGCCATTCATCAAGGCAACCAAGGCTATTTCAGTGCTAAAACCAGCCCTGATGCCAGATTGATATGGGTGTGGAAAATCTGCTTCCTCCAGGCATACTTGCAAATGGCCATCCACTACCCTCTCAATCAATTTGCCCAAGGAGGGAATATTAATATTAGAGATTGGACAGTAGTTTTCTAAAACTTCTAGATCTAAGGAAGGCCTCAACAGGAGCCGCACCACTGCCTCGTTCAAGACAGTGGACACAACTCCCTTCCTCACTACCATGAATGGCCTGTCAAGATCATCAGGCTGCAACAATGGAACTGATCCCAGTGTGAAATTTGACAGTGCTCCAGGGACCTCCAACGGGCCTTAACTAACTGTGGTATCAAGTTCAGCATGGATCCAAATGATTTTGTCCTCAAGGTGCTTTGCAAATCTTTCACAGCAGGCTGTTATGGTCTGTCATTAACAAGGAGCACTGGTCTGAACCAGCCAATTTATCACTGTAAACAGCTCTGCTGGGTGATTCATAGATGATGGAATAGAGGCTGAGAGGTGTGCTTTTTGCCACCACAATTGCCATATGGTAGATGTATGCAGTCAGATTTGTGCTAGGACTGAAGCTCTAGCTGTAGTCCAGCCTGCTTCATTCCCTGGAGCTCCTCAGAAAATGAATGAGCTTCCTGGACTCCATGAGGCTGGACAGGGCATGTTAGAGTGATTGTATCAATGGCCCTCTCCATCTTGCCATTCCACAGTGAAACTAGGGCTTGTATACAGTACGTCCAGTGCAGTCGCACCACAGATCAATAGAAAGGCATTATGATATCGCCAATTTAATTTTTAATCCCTTTCCTAGTGATCCGTACTATGGCATTCATCTTTTTCACAACTGCCAAACACTGGGCCAGTATCTTCATTGAGATATTCACTATGACCCCAAGATCTCATTCCTAGTCAATCACTGCCAGTTCAGACACCATGAGTGTATATGTGAACAGGGCCGGTTTTAAAGGGCAGCCAGGTTGGGCACTGGCCCAAGGGCCCTGGAGCTACAAGAGCCCCTGAGGGGCCCTCCGCTCCCCTTCCACGATCTGTGCCCCCCATGCCCCCCCACTTACCTGTCAGCCGGCTTTTTAGCATTGCCCTTAATGAAGATGGCGGTCGCAGCTTCCCTAAGGTACTGAAGCCGCTGCCGCCATCTTAGTTGATGGCAGAAATGTGCACGCGTAGCACATACGTGTGTCATCAACAAAGATGGCAGCGGAGGCTTCATTTCCCTTAGGGAAACCGCGGCCACCATCTTCATTAAGGGCAATGGTAAAGACTACAGGTAGGGAGGCCGTAGGGGGGCACGGGGAGGGCGCGTGTGTGCACACCCACCCACCTACCAGGGGGCCAGGGCAAGCTGATGCCCAAGGGCCCCCACATGCCTGGAGCCGGCCCTGCCCATGGAGTTCACCAAGTCTACTGTTTTCCTTGTTTTCAGGGGGCTTGAAGAAACTTTTTGTTTTGTGGCTTTACAGGAGCTTCTCACCCTTTGAACTGATGTTCACTAGAAAAGTGAGGGGACCTTTGGAACTGTTAAAAAATTCATGGGAAGGAACCCCGGGAGAGTACAAAACATCTGTAGTTGATTTTGTATTAGACTTCCGCAGCAAATTAACATCGATGATGGAAGCTGTACAAAAGAATTTGAGTCAAGCTCAGGAGAAGCAAAGTTACTGGTATGACAGAACAGCCAGGGAACGTGTGTATGATGTGGGAGATATGGTTATGGCGTTCATACCCAGGAAACATGATAAATTACAGGCTAACTGGGAGGGACCATATACCATAAGAGAAAAGCTTGACACAGTGACGTATGTAATTACCACAGACCAATTAAACAAAAACAAAGTGGTTCATGTAAATATGTTGAAACCTTACCATACCAGGGATGCAAAGGTGTTGCAAGTTACCTTATTCCCTGAGGGAAGTGGGCCTGAACTTCCAGATTTGGTACAGGAAAGCAAAGACAAAGGAGGGGTAGATCAAGTGGAATGGTTGGAGGAGGTGAAAGAAGAAGTAAAGGAAGAGATTCTGAGAGTTTTGAAAAACTATGGAGAGCTCTTTAGTAATAAACCTGGCCGAACCAGTATAGCCAGACATTCCATTGATACTGGAAATCATGCCCCAATCAGATCTGTTCCGTACCGTGTGAATGGGAAAGTTTTGAGTGAAATTAAAAAGGAGGTCGAATATATGCTGGAACTAGGAGTGATCAGGGAATCCATCAGTCCCTGGGCCTCAAGTATTGTGCTGGTTCCGAAAAATTTTGGGGAAATAGCGACCCCCTTGCATGAGCTGACAAAGAAAAAGAGTGCTGAACGTGTGGTATGGACGGATGAATGTCAAAAGGCTTTTGATCTTCTGAAGCAAGCCTTGTGCCAAGGACCTATATTAATAGCACCAGACTATGAGCAACCATTCATCGTGGCTACGGATGCGTCAGACCTTGCGCTGGGAGTCGTCTTGCTGCAGGAGAGAGGAGGCACCAGACATCCGGTGGCGTATCTTAGTCGCAAGCCAACATCGAGGGAGAAGAATTATTCGTCGGTCCAAAAGGAGTGCCTAGCGGTCATGTGGGGACTGAGCAAGTTGCGCCCATACGTGTGGGGACGAAGATTTACGGTGACGACGGATCATCGGGCCTTGTTATGGTTACAGACTATGAAAAATCATAACGCTATGCTGCAGAGGTGGTCCTGGGCTCTACAAGACTATCAAGTGGACTTCAAGTTCATAAAAGGCAAGGACAATGTATTGGCCGATGGACTTTCAAGGCAAGTGGCCGGGACTGCAGTGACGTGACGCAGGCGTAGGAACAAAAAAGACATTTTCCCCATAAACACTTGGTTTCATTGTTAACGCGGCGTATGAATCCTAGAGCAGGAATAATACTCTGCCGTTATTTTTAAGGGGGGGGGGAATGTGATGTTCCTGTATTAATGTATATATGGTAAGTGCTGTTTGTATAGAAGATATGTGGTAAGTGGAATGAAAGAGGAGGGGGGAGTAAATGAGCAGTAGAATGCTGGATGATTGGCTGAGTGTTTGGATGGCTGAGAGTATAAATGGAAGGATGACAGTTGAATCTGGGTGGACGTGAGTGGGTGGTTTGAGAGGTGTTTGGGGGACGTGAGTGGGCTGTTTTGGTGGAGTTTGGAGGTGGGGGTGAGTTGGTGTATGTCAGGAGAGTGTGGAGAAAGAGGGAGGTGGAGTTCGGATTAGTAACAAGTCAAATATCACAGTAATAGATGAAACCATAAGTTTGTAGATCATTATCAAAGTTATCTTGTTATTAATGTTATTTAATAAATACTATTTTGGTTTACCAAAGGCCTGATCCTTGGCTGGGGTTTCACAGACCAGAAGGGAGGGTAAGATAATGACCAAGGCTGAAGGGAAACAGTAACAAATGGTGGCAGCGGTGAAGAGGAGAAGATAACATTATAAGTATCCAGAGCAACCCCGAGTTATGAGTTATCTGCATTGATACAAGGAGGTTGGGAACAGCATACACATGCAGTCACGAATGTAACCGGATAGACAGACTCAGGCAAGGTCTCTGGGAACATTGGTTGTAGAACGTGACTGGTGGTGCTGCCTAGCAGGGGGGTCTATTGAGATCTGTGCTAGAGCGGAGAGAGAAACCATAAAAAGGACAGTCTGGACTGGTGGAGTCCCTGGTGGTGCCTAGTGAAAGGCAGTAGCCACGAGCAGGTAGGAACCTGACAGGGAGAGCCAGGGAAGGGCATCACAGACTCCACTTTCCACATCCCTCCATTGGAAGAACTGTCTGTTCCTACCCTCTGCTTTCTGTTTCTTTACCAGTTACTGATCCACAAGAGGGCTTCTCCTCAACTGCTAAGCTTATTCAAGAGTCTTTGGTACTTTACTAAAAGCTAATTGGATCACCTCTATCTGTATGCTTGTTGATACACTCAAAGAACTCTAGCCAGTCTCCTGCTACTAATATATTTAAATAATTTTTTGTTCTTGGTCTTCATGTTTTTAGCAATGTGCTCCTCAAATTCTTTTTTAGCAATCCCTTCTTATCTGCTTGCATTTCTTTTGCCAAAATTTGTGTTCCTTTTTGTTCTCGTTTGGACAAGAGTTCCATTTTCTAAAGAAAGCCTTCTTGACTCTAATAGCTTCTTTGACTCTGCTCATTAACCATGCTGGTGTCCTCTTAGCACTGATGGTACATTCCTTGATCTGTGATATGCATTCTAGGTGAGCTTCTAATATTGTGGTTCTAAACAATTTCCAAGCATTTTTGAGAGCCTGGGAATTTTTAACAATCACAGTTAGATGATGATGATATAGAGTGTTGTCAGCATTCATAGTGTTTTACAGGGTTATGGAAACAAGAAGACAGGACTCTGTCTCAAGTTGCTAACAGTCCAAATGTTGACCACAGGAGAGACAATAAAGAAAATAGAAAAGAGGGAGAGGCAAGAGTAACAAGGGACAAATATAAGCAAGTGCAGATAAACACATTTAGGCTTCATTTCAGTTGAGGATGAGAATTAGGGGGTTAAGTCAAAGAGAAAAGGTGAGGTTTGAGCAAGGATGTGAAGTGAGGGAGGAAGGGAGAGAGGTGACACCATGCAAAAATTTCAGGAGGTAGTTTCAGGCATAGGGGAAAGCAAGGAAGAACAGACAATGTTGTTTCAAAACAGCGTTCATTCTAGGCTTTATAGAATAATCATCTGTATCAAAAATTTCCACAAATGGGTTTCCCTCATTAGCTTTGTAACTTATTTTCAGAGACCTTAATAGTAATAACACTCTATAATCAATCATAGCAACAGAGCAGACCTGAATATTTGGATTTATTTTTTACCACCCTTATTGCTTTGATGTTCTGTCTTTCTCTTTTAAACCAGGTTGATAGATATAAGTAATGATTGAAAGAAAAGGGATATGCACATTAGCTGCAGTCAACTGGAACCTAGTCCCAGGCACACCTCAATATAATTAGTAAAGCAGGTGCAGGGAACCTTTGGCCCTTCTGATGTTGCTAAATTACAAAACCCTTTATCTCTGGCCAGATGGGAATTGTAGTTCAGCAACATCTGGAGGGCCAAAGGTTCCGCACACCTGTAGTAAAGACTCACTTCAGATACTGCATTACAATATATTTGACTTCTTTCCTTTTCCCCTTGAAAATGGTTGTCCAACATGGAATGGAGAATTATGTCATAATCATATTGGATCCTGTCAGTGTTCAAGGGAGATACTATATAACATCACAGTGAGTTTTACAGGTTTCTGGCCCCCTTGAAAAATTAATGCAGGAGACAAAGTTGAAACGAACAACTGTGTTCTGAATGTGCTTCCCAACTTTCATTCTGACATCTTTTCTGTCTCCTTCATAAACACATGTGGTGTTTGAGCTGGAATTCGAGTTTTAAATATAGATCTTTCAACCTGATATCAACATTATTGTCCCTCCCCTTTGAAAATTTGCTTGGAGATCAATTTGACACACAGAATGGGGTTGTGACCTGAACATAAGAAGAGCCCTGCTGGATCAGGCCAATGGCCCATCTAGTCCAGCATTCTGTTCTCACAGTAGCTTATATTCGTATCACTTGTACTTGGGAAGTGTCCTCATTCTCTGACAAACACCTTACAGCAAATGGACCTAGCAGTGACATTCATTAAAAGAAACACTAATTTGTTGGTGATGTTCTATCCTGAGATGCATCAAAGCCTACAGGGTGAACCATAGGCAATGTGAATTTTACAAGCCCTGTCATGCGAGCCAGTGCAATAATCTAAAGCCATTGTTTGTGACAGGAATGTTCTCATCTCCTCTAATGTCATACAACGTCACCCTGAATACAGAGATGTGGGTTGGTAGAAATGGCCATTCTGATAATGCGGTCAAATGAGTACAAAAATGGAAACAGCATGCCTACAAGAAATGAAAGGAGAAGGATATTTTTTACAAGGCTCTCGTTACGACTCTCTTAATATGTGACTGAGCATTCAGAGGTCCTAATACACATACATTTGTTCTACATAAATCAGGGGTCTTTAATACCAAAAAGAATTAATTTTGTTCCTTGTCTGAAAGAAAAAAAATCTTATTAAGCTTTTTAGATGTCTATCTGCTGAGTGCACCAAATTTTTCTGAGAGGCAAATGAGGGGAAAGAAACACACTGGGCAGATTAGCTTCAAATGCTGTAAGCTCCTGTACTCATTAGGGGAGTGTGTTACTTGGGTATGGTGCAGCCAGGGACTAAGCAAATTCCTAGAAGAGTCCTAAACATGTTGAGGATTTTTTCCCCATACATTTGCTCAAGGAAAAAATGTTTCTCAGAATTTAGAAGGCATTTTATATCTGAGAGTCTTTTAGGAAATGCTAGTTATTCATGCATGCTTGGCCAGGGCCAGCCCTCCAGTCATAGGTACACAGGGAGAAGCAGCTTGGCAAATGTTCTTGTGGGCTGCTGTTGTGTATACACCTGCAAGTCTTGACGAAAAGCCTTGCCTTTTTCTTAGAGCTATAGCTCAACTCTGTTCGTTTTATTGAAGGATTTCTATACCACCCTTTACAAAATGGCCACAGGGCAGTTTACAAACTTTGCCTGGTTAAGTCTCTCTATTTGGTGAGTGATCCCAATGTAAAGTAGCTCTTGACCATTCATTCAGACACCATTGCTATTATAGGAAGGACAGTAGAGCCACCAATTAGAGTTGGAGTCCAAGAACATTAGAGGGCACCATGTTGGCTACTCCTGGCCTTAGTGCCTAACTCTTGCTGTACTGTTACCAAAAAAAACAGAAGATGTAAAGTAGCCAAGAAGGAAGGAACATTCTGACCATTCTCAATCTTCCCCCTAGCAGTGGCCTCTTCTGGATCTGGCTGCACTTCCCATTAGGAATCAGTTTTGGAGTTTGTGGGTGTTATTAGATCCAGCCATCTCTCCAGAGCCCCAAGAAGCCACAGAGCTCCTTCCACCAGCTTAGGCTCCTAGACAAAGATAAGTCACAGTCATTCATTTGGCTGCCTTTAAAGATAGGCTGGAAACTACTGTTAATACATAATATGGCACTTGGCATATGGAACGTGTTAGTCTTGAAAGAGTTTCACTGGCTCTTGGTTTCTCTCTGCCCTAATTCAAGATGCTGGTTTTAACTTCCAAAGCTTTAAATAGCTCAGGACTAGAATACCTCAGGACCAGAATACCTCAAGAGCCACATCTTTCCACATGAAATCTGCACAGGTATTAAAACCCTCATGCCTGTTTTCCCTGTGGCAAAATGGAGCATGACTCAGGATGGAGCCTTTTTTGTTGGGTTGCTCCACCTCTGTAGCTTGCCCCAAAGGAGCTCAGTTGGTGCTGTCTCTCTTGTTTTGGTGCCAAGTGAAGGTTTTTTATTCACCCATGCTTTAGTTTATTGCAGTCATATTCTATTATTTATTTATTAAATTTCTATCCTGCCCTTCCTCCCATTCTGTTATTCTGTTAAATTGCGTACATGTTTCTAAAATGAAGCATATTTTTTATTCCCCACCACCACACACATTTTGTAAATTGTTTTTAGGAGGATCTGTACATGATAAATTGTATATAAATGTTTAAAATAAAACAAATGAAATGTATGTTGGCACATAATTCCCTGAAATAGATGTTCTAGTTGACTTAGCTTAGTCAACTCTTAACCTCAGTGATCTCCAGTTGTAAAAGAGACCAAATGTCTTCTAGAACGACCTTCAAATGGTATGTATTTCTTAACAGTAGAGAGTATGTGATTTATCTGTCTGACTAACACAGGGAGATTAACTAGTTATAATTTTTGGATCATTTCTGCTGGTGTTGGAAAAAAAACCCATCATCTGGATAAGACAACTGGTAATCCTTATCCAGCTTGTCTACTTTGTATATCCACTTATGTTCAAAAGAGTATTTAAAGTTACTAAGAACTCAAAACCCAATAGAAAAATGATACTCTTTAGTTACAGCTCTAAACAGCATTTTGTGAATGAAAACTCTTCTGTGCATATGCAAGGGATCTTCAACTGAAGTCAAAGCAGTACAGTAGAAATGTTAATGTAAGCCAGTGGTTCTAGTTCTGCACTACAACTTGTCTAGGCCATCAGAAATCTGGGGGTGGCGGCCAGAGTGAGAGAGAAGGAAAATTCCTACTGGAGCGTTCCATTGCATGAATGTTAAATAGCTCCAAAGCAATGAATGTGGTAGGTTAGGAGGAGAGTAGCCTGCTGTCTGTATGGGTGCAGCGAGTTTATCATGATTTGTTATGAACTCATGGCACATATGATGAGTTAGAATGGAGAGGCTAGTGGAGCGAAGAGCCTGAAATGACTATATTTATAGTAAACCAAGCTGGCAGTTTGCTTTTCTCAACCCATGTAAAGAGCTCTTCAGGGTGTGTTGAAGGGCAATATGTTCTCTTTTAGTGACACAGGAAAGCATTTATTAATGAGGGGCATAAAAATGCTCCTTTAAAGACAATTTTCTTCGGCTCAACCTCCATAACACCATAAATAGGATCAGTTTCAACCTGACTGAAACCCTAATTTCTCATTGGTTCTCAAAGAGAGCAAATCCTTTACTTAAAATATATTGCTAGTGCTGAGACACAAAGGGGGATGACTAATTATCAAATAGTGTCAAAATGGTTTAAAAAGAACATTTTGCATATCTTACCTGCCTATAATAATATGCATCAGATCCATAAAGGTGGAGAGTCAAAGTTGTAACCAATACTAGTCAAATCATTTGCTTGACCTCCTTAGGCTAGAGAAGCTGGCATGTTTTTAAACAGGCCAGTCCACTGATCTGGCTGGCATGATCTTGTCAGATGTATTATGTCTTCTAAGCTTACAAAATTAGCTTGGTAGTAAATAGCTAGATCTGGCTGGCATGATTTTGGCAGATGTATTAAGTCTTCTATGCTTAGAAAATTAGCTTGATAGTTAATTAGGCTTGTAGCAAAGTTCTTGGTGTTAATTATTTGGCAGATTTGGCTCATTATTTAAGCTGTATTAAGACAATTCTATATATCCAGATTCTTCCTTCCCAAAATAGGGTTTCAAGGGCAAATGACATTTGAAAAGGTGTTAGACGATTGTCAAAACTAGCTGACTATGATTGGCTTCCATCAGTTGCCCAAAAAGTCTAGCCAATTTCAATGAGACTTGTACATATGCAACATCGTGCAGAAAAAGTAAATGTAAGTCAAGCACATAAAGTCACTTTTGCATCTGAAAGCTAATTCCACATACCAGTCAACCAAAACCAAATCTCATGGTCCTCACTGATATGCGATTCCTTCGTGTTCCAAAATCCTGCTCCTGATGTTATTTTGACTATCAGCCTTAATTAACCACTTTAAAAGTACATTCATAGGTCATTTTCCAGGAAGAAGAGAGATGGGAGCCCAGTAACAATACAGGTTTTCAGACAGCCTGCTAGGGCTTGTCAATTGTAAAGCAATCTCTTAAATGCTTATCTTTACCATAAGATGACCCAAGCTTCTGATACTGGTCAAAATGCATGTGTAACCAATGTGTAAGATATTCGAGTGCATTAGATTTAAAAAGGAGGCTTTAGTATACAGTAATGAAAGTACAATCAATAGGAAGCTGAAAGTGCCATACAAGTAACCAAACAAATCTATCTTTATTTTCTCACATGCTGTAAAAAGGAATCCAGCCTTCACAGTCCAAAGAGAATAAAAGAAACACAGCAAACCACATACTACAATGAATATTGAGATCTGCTTGCCATATGCATTGCACACCATTTAAATTGGTGCTTCACATAGCTTTAAAAAAATGGTGCCACAGCAACCAGAATTCTATTGTTTTTACTCCATGAAATCCCAAAGCAAGGATTGACCAAGCTTCTGTTTTGTTCCACGCTTGACAAAGAAACCACAGTGCTTTCCCAATGATGGTTTCACAATGAAAAATTAAAACCCTGATCACATGATGTTACTTAATCTGTTTTCTCCACTTCAGAGCTGCCCTGTTATAAAAGGAAACAAACCACTTGAGAGGAGGGGCAAGATAGTTCATTTATCAGTCTGTACTACCGTGCATCCCCTGACCTATTTTATTACTAAAAATAGCCTTTCTTAGGTCACTACTGCAAACTGATTTCTGCTGCTTCATTGCCCACTGCAGTCTAACTGAGCTGCCTACACATGCAGCATTAAGAAGGTTAACTCATCTACTGCCAAACTGATGTAGCTGGTCTTCAGGAAAGAACAGAAATTATAGGTATATTACCTAATAGTTTGTATAGGGGTGGGCATCGGTGTAGGTTTATCCTTTGTGAATTTATGAGCTGCATGCATCTGACGTGATTGTTTAAAAATCTTGGTTATTGCATTTAATTTTTACCCCACCTTTCAATTCAAAAGAATCACCAAAGCGGCATATATAATATAAGAAAATACAATAAAATAGTTAATTTAAAACCACTGAAATATCTCATTTCAGTCAAAACACAACAAAGCAAAACAAAACATTTTAAAAGAACAGAAAAGGTATCAAACCATCCCTGTCAGCAACTGCCAGCTCCTGTAAAGCCACAAAACAAAAAGTTTCTTCAAGCCCCCTGAAAACAAGGAAAACAGTAGACTTGGTGAACTCCATGGGCAGGGCCGGCTCCAGGCATGTGGGGGCCCTTGGGCATCAGCTTGCCCTGGCCCCCTGGTAGGTGGGTGGGTGTGCACACGCGCACCCTCCCCGTGCCACCCCACGGCCTCCCTAGCTGTAGTCTTTACCATTGCCCTTAATGAAGATGGCGGCCGCGGTTTCCCTAAGGGAAATGAAGCCTTCACCGCCATCTTTGTTGATGGCACATGTACGTGCTATGCGTGCACATTTCTGCCATCAACTAAGATGGCGGCAGTGGCTTCAGTACCTTAGGGAAGCTGCGGCCACCATCTTCATTAAGGGCAATGCTAAAAAGCCGGCTGACAGGTAAGTGGGGGGGCGCGGATCACGGAAGGGGAGCAGAGGGCCCCTCAGGGGCTCCTGTAGCTCCAGGGCCCTTGGGCCAGTGCCCAACCTGGCCGCCCTTTAGGACCGGCCCTGTCCATGGGCATAGGAGTTTCACAATGAAGGAACCACTACTGGAGGGGGGAGGGGCTTAGACATCCTCAAAAAGGAATTGTATGCAAGCCCATGAAAATTCCTGGGGCACAAGGAGTCAAGCATTGGGAAGCTCTCCACTCTGGATGTGCAAAGGCTTTTTATAGGCTCTGTTAACCGTCCCCAAGTCTCTTTCTTAAGCTTATTATGGTGGAGCCCAAAACGTTCTTCCCAAAAAACTGTTTAGTGCAAATTAGAGAAATTAAAGAAATTACTGGGATTTTTTCCATCCCTGCTCCCTAAATGGTGCCTCAGCTATGATTAGCATTTGGGGTGGAGAGGGGAGGCATGCAGTGCAAACCTGTACATGTCTTCTCAGAAGTAAGTCCCACTGAATTCAACTGGGTTTACTCCCAGGTAAGTGAGTATAGGATTGCAGTCTTAAAATAGAAGTATATCCTGCACATGTACAGAACCTCATTTTAAATTTTAAATTCTGAGCTGTAGAAGAACATCTGAGGGAAATTACATTTGATGTATAATGCATCTGAGTATTATGAGCTGGGCAAATTCATATTTCAAAGCAGTTAATTACCAACTTCAAAAACACCACAAGGGAAGATCTCTCTATAATACGATTGTGCTGGGAACTGAACCCACATTTCTAGGTCCAACTGCAATTGCTGTGGGTCTTTCCAATTCTCTCACCAACATGCCTCCAAAGGGAACTAGTTTTAGGAATTATTGTATCCATTTTATTAAATGGAGTGCCAAACAGTTTTGTTTTTTTAAGCTGCTTCATTGTTCATCAGACACTGCAAAAACTGACATGAATTTTCTAGAAACAACTTTCTAAAACTTTATTCTTTTCTGGTACCTGGAATATTCAATGTTACATACCGTATCTGTATTATAAGCAGCATTCATGGACCAATCACAGTGGGGCACTGCTTTATCTTTCCTGAAGAAATTACACAATATGGGAGACAAGACAGCAACAGGCAAGTAGGAAAAACAGAAGAAAAATTACATGCATGAGATCAACACATAAATAAGAAAGAGAACCAGCACTGTCCAAACAAACAAATTAAAAATGTAAAACAAAATACAGATTTCAGTTAAAAAGTAAAACCACCAGTTGCAACAGAAATTCAGTTGATCAATACACCTCACTCCTCCCCAAAAGCTGCCAAAGAGGTCCTTCTTCACCTTCCAGCAAAATGACACAAATGTTGTGGTGAGACATACCTCAAAGGGAATCACCAGCAGCTTCCCCTTATAAATTTGGTTCATCTTAGAGAGTGCTAGTTTCTATTGGCAACCAAAGTCACACATGTGAATGGAATCCCCCCCCAAATCCTTTCATTTGTTTACATTTCCACTTCTGTTCTTAACATGGATTACTAATTAGGAAAACAGCTGGAAATGCACAAGTGTTACTTAACAGTCACTGATCTATGTTTCAGGTCCTCATGAAGTTAGAATATCCATGACATGTAAACCACATCTACAGTTATATATCAAACCTGTGCAAACAGGGGCATCAGGAGAATGTTCTTAAACTGTCTTTACTTCAGTATGAGAGAACATTCTAAACTTCAGCTAAGTTTGATTTAGCAAATGATTAATATCTGGATTCACCCAGGCTGATTTTGGATTGCAGAGTCAAAAGATGTGTATGTGGGGAGGGGGGTTCTTGTTAACTGTAAGAAGAAAGTCAGTTACACTTCAATTGTGCTGTTTATTATGCAAAAATGCTGGATGTGTTAAGGTGAAATGAACAATCTGCTCTTCTTGAGTTTATGCCAGCAATACTGAATGCCGTGCCATGCTGAAGGTAGCTCAGGGCACCATGTGTCAACTATGTTCTTCATAGCATGTATATTAAGGCTATTGCTTTGGGAAGACAGGAATCCAACTGTGAGGAGGTATTGCTTTATCAGGAAAATATTATAAAGTCTTTTCAGAGAAAAAGAAGTTAAGATTAAGGATCTCAGGCGCTCCAACACAGTTTCACAGGTGCACACTCTATTGCATTCTGCCTTCTGAGATATCACCCAACATTGTCTACATAATTATCCCTGTAGCTATATACATAAAGAACCCTATTCCTTTTAAACATAGTGGAATAACAATGGAAAAGAAGGTCTTAGAAGGATTGCTACTACCTGTGGATCAGCAACTTGCAGATATTCACATTTCCCAAGGTATATTTGATTATTTCTGTGTTTCATACTGGTATTTAGAAGCATTCTTTGAAGCAGCATAAGTCCAGAACAGTAAGCACTTAATAACTATGTAGCCATCTGGGTTATGAAACAGTCCCATCTACTACTAACTAAACTGACCATTAAAACCAATTAAGTTAAAACTTCTTTAAATCTCTCAATGGCTGCAATTTTCTGCAAGACGAAAATAAAAATTTCTCCTCATTCTTCTCAGTACTGTACTGGAGAAAGACAGTCTCACCTGACATGCTGCAAGTGACCACCACCCCTTTAAAAATGAGATGGGCTGAATGAGCCAGTCTGAAAGTTTGAAATGTATAAGCATAGCTCTAGACTAATGCTGTAGAGAGATACGGAGCAGCAAACAAGAAAATGCCAACAAACAAGTTAAAACCAGAGGCGTCACTTTGTTCAACCAATAAAAGAACTGCTAGCTCTTTTTTTTTAATCATTAATTTTTATTCAAATTTTCAAAAACAAAACAAAACAAAACAAAACAAAAATAATTAAACAATAAAATAAAATGTTGACTTCCGATTTGTCGCAGATCAGTTATAGGTCTACAATATATAACAAACCTGTCTCTTAAATTATATTACAAAATCACTTTCCTCCAGTAGTTATCTTAATTAATCATCAAATCTCATAAACATTACTTTATTCTTTCCACAAAAAGTCAAAGAGAGGTTTCAATTCCTTGAGAAATATATCTATCAATTTTTCTCCAAATAAACATGTCGATTAATCCATCTCATCAAATCTGTTAGGTCCAATAATTTCAATAGCCATTCTTCCATTATCAATGTTAATTCCATCTTCCATCTTCAATAATCCTGTTAAGTCCAGTAATTTCAGTAGCCATTCTTCCATTATCAATATCCCATAATAATCTTGCTGTCATAGCCATAGTCATATAATAAGAGTCTGATGGGAATTTCCTTTATCACAAATATTTCCTTGCCATCAATTCTGAATGTGTTGCTGAAATATTGTTGTAAAGTCATATCTCTGTTCTTCTTTTTTACGAAATGCACTGGCACATCTCTTGAGAGTTTTTCCATTGTCACATATCTGTAATTAATTCCATAGATTTTTTCTATGTCAAGCTCCATCACATCATTCCAGTCCAGAAATTTATCTAAGACATTGATAACTTTATCTCTAATATCTTCATTAATTTCTTCAGAGACAACGTTGAATTCCAAACAGTAAATTTTATCTCTAATATCCATAAACTCCAAGTCTTTTTCCAGTTCTACATTTGTTCCAATCTCCAGGGCTTGCATCTTCCCTTTAATTTTTCTTTTTTCATCTTCTAATGCTTGTCGAGTTGTATCTCTGATCTCATCAACCTCCTCTCTCACAAGATCCCCTATTTCTTTAAGCTCCTGCTTTATTTTGTCAAATTCAATTTTCATCTCCTGTCTACCCTGTCTCAGGGTTTGTTTCGTTATCTCAATCTCATCCATTATTTTCTGAAACATAATTACTTCCAGGATCTCAGCCACTTTCTTGATTGCCATTCTTAAAACCACGAAGAAAAACAAACCACTTCTTATTCCAGCAACAATTGGGTTAATATTCCAAGCCTGATGACATCACAGTGTAGACAGCACAGCCTGCCTTATCTCTTATATGTTCAGGAATGCAAAACAAATTTAGTTCACAGCATCAAAACAGTTAGTGGCATCGTGAACAAGCAGATTCGTCAAAATGAAATAGACCAAAAAAAATAGTCCCAGACATATAATACTCCAAAGTTCATAAATCAGATTTATTTATTTATTTTCTCCTCGGAATAGAAATCCCTCATCCGTTTGTATCTTTAAAATGCACAATTCCCGGCCAGCTTTTTGCAATAATAACAAAGATAAGCTTTTTCAATTTCTTTCCTCCTTAATTTCGTGAATGAAAGAGAAGAGTTATAACTCACCCAGGGATTCTTTATAGCTGATTCATTGACAAATCTCTTTTTGCTGCAACAATTTAAACCAGATGATAAAAATAGAAAGAAGGATGCTTGCCTGTTAAAATCCGTTTTCCTTTAAAGAAAAGATAAATGTGTCGCTTAATCAGTTAGAGCTTGTTTGGAAATCCGTCCGGCACTGCTGGCTGAACCTTCTCTCATAAACTAATGAAATCCAGTCCTCCCAACAAACACAGGCTTTTGTGGTTAATCTCTACGTTTCTCCCTGCCTGGGAGAAAATCTTTACCAGTCAAAAAAAACGTTCTGACTGATTTTAAAACTGAAAAAGCTTCCTCTGAGACGAGAGCTCGTCTCAAAGGCAGGCACAGGCGAAGTCACCCTTCCCGGAAGTCAAGAATTGCTAGTTCTTGTGAGTTCCTTCAGTACCCTAAGAAAATGACTCTGGTCACGCCTTTAAAAAAAATACATTTTGACATTTTAAAATAAATAAATAAATAATAAACAGTTCAGAACTGGTGCCCACAGACCACAACCACCACATCCCAGTCCCCTATCCTGAACATTTTAAGCTTCAGTGCAATGGATATGTGCAGTGTTCTGCCCAGTAAAACTTCCCATGATGCAGGTTAGGCCAAGCCAAGATGTGCAGTGACATATAGCCTTCTGAGCTTTGAGGTACTGTTCATGGGAGACAAGGGAAGGTTAGGGGATTTGGACCTCATGCTCAATGGGGTACAACTGCCCCTGAAAGACCAGGTCCGTACCTCGGGGTCATTCTTGACTCCCAACTGTCCATGGAAGCTCAGGTTTCGGATGTGAGCCGGGCAGCGCTGTATCAACTCCATCTGATATGGAGGCTACGCCTCTACCTTCCCAATCATGTGCTCCCATTGGTGGTACATGCCCTGGTCTCCTCTCGCCTAGACTACTGTAATGCGCTCTACGTGGGGCTACCCTTGAAAACGGTCCAGAAGCTGCAACTGGTACAGAACGGGGTGGCACGCCTGATTAAAGGCAGCCGCCGGCAAGATCATATCACTCCAGTGCTAAAAGAGTTGCACTGGTTACCAGTTGCTTACCGGGCCCAATTCAAGGTGTTGGTTTTGACCTTTAAATTCCTATACGGTTTCGGCCCAGTCTATCTAAAGGAGCGCCTCCATCATCATCAGCTATGCCACCCAACAAGATCAGCCTCAAAAGACCTTCTCTCCATCCCATCAGTCAAAACAGCCAAACTGGTAAGGACTAGAGAGAGGGCTTTTTCAGTTGTGGCCCCCACCCTGTGGAACTCCCTCCCAAATGATCTCCGCCATGCCCCTTCCATGATGAGTTTCCGCCAGGCCTTGAAGACCCGGCTCTTCAGGCAGGCTTTTGGGGTTGGCTAGATTTTATCTTCATTGTTTTTAGATTTTTAATGTCTAGGTATTGTATGCCTATTTTATACGTCACCCAGAGTGGCTGGACAGCCAGCCAGATGGGCGACTAATAAATTCAATAAATAATAATAATAATAAAGGGGGCAAAGCAGATTGCAGGAAGGGATTTGCTTTCTGTCCCTCTGCCCTCATAAAATAGCTGATGGGAAGCAGCCCCAAAAATACTAGAAGTGTTTGGATAGGTATAGCAATCCATTAAAACACCAATGTGGTTGTTCAATGAAAGAGGGGGAGAGTTAAACTTTGCTATAGTTTCTACTTGCAGCTAAAAAGACAAACAACTCTTTCCTGTTGTCACTCATTATGAATAATACACGCCAGTTTAAAACATTTCTGTGATCTTTCTTTCCTATTCCTATTCAAAATGCTGCATTTCCAAAACTCAGCACTATACCAGTAGGACATTAACTCATGATCTGACCAAATCTGTTTGCCCACTGTATCACCAATCCACTTAGAATTGTCATCCTCAGAGTCAGAAGTGTCTTAGAGGGGACACATTTTAGTGTACAAAGGACTTCACAATCTCATTTGTCGTCCCAACATTCCCATGAGGTAGATAATTGGCATTGGCATTTTACAGATGGCAAAACAAAATGAGATCTGCTCAGACAAACAGCTGCAGCACCCTTAGTTCCTTGAGAGCTATTGGATATTATGCTACGCACCCAATTGGTTTTATACATTGCTAACAAGGTGATTTCATCACTCCTCTTTAAAAAATGCCAATTATATTTTTTGCTGAATAGACATAAATGCAGTCTCTCTCTCTCTCTCTCTCTCTCACACACACACACACACACACAAACCCTCTTACACAAGGCCGACAAAATACCGAATGGACCGATTGGGCCCAATCGGGCCCCGTGCTTAGCAGGGGCCCCACGCTCGTGGGGGAATTGCACCTTAAAGGCTTAGTGGGGGGCCATGCTTGTGGGGGAATTGCACCAGAGCTGGATCTGGGGCCCTCCACCCCCACATGCAGCTGCTCCTCTCTTCCCCCCTTCCCCTTCCTTTCACATGCTCTCACCGTGGGAGACTGGAGTGTCACTGCAGGGCAGGAGATGCAGGGGGAGGAAGAGGAAGAGGGGGGAGAGAGGAGTGGTCCCCACGTGGAAGAACCCTCGCCTTCTGCCTGGAAGCCCAGTTGCCTGGGTGGTGCCGACCCATTCTCCTCCCAGGGGCAGAGGGTTTTTTGGGGGGGTGATTTGCTGGGGGTGGGCGACTTCCCCTGTCCTTCTTAAGGCAGGCTTCTCACTGTGTGTCTCTCTGCTTTCCCCCAACCTGGAGCTCTTCATTTCTTTAGTTGGGGGAGGGGGAAAACAGCGAGAGGAGGATCCCTGAGCTGATGCAGACGCATTCATGTGTGCCAGGAGGCTGTTGCAGCATCTCTCCGAGCAGATCTATCCGGGTGGAAGTACAGGGAGACGGAGAGGTAGGAAGAGGTGGCAGCATGCCTGGCATGAAGAACTAGTTCAGCCTCAAGTGAGTGGGGAAGGGCGTGCGTGCAGGTGGTGGTGCTGCTACTGCTGCTCTGTGCCTTACAGACCTGGGCGCTGCACCACTTGCCTCTGGGATGGATGTCCTGGGAATAGAAACCCCCCCCTGCCAGGGGCTGCACCCCTCTCAAAAAAAAAATCCAGCCCGTGATGCTGACTGCCGGCTGCTGCCCAGACAGGGATGCGGCCAAGTGGCAGCTCTCTGGAGCTTCTGACAGGACAGGCAGATATTGGCCCGGTGGAGCCGTCTGGCATTCCTTCGCTCAGCCCCAGCTTTGGGGGCTGAGCTATGCAAAGCCCCGAGGCTGGGAGAGAGAGGGCAGCAACAACCCCAGCAGGAAAGACACCCCAAGTGAGAGGGATTCCCAATCGGGCCCCGCGTTTGCAAACGCCGGCCCTGCTCTTACAGAGCAATCCAGACCCCCAATCTGCCATGCCAGAGGCGGTCCCTCCATCCAGCGCTGCCCAGCTCCATCAGCCTGTGCTACAAGGGAAGCCCCACCATTGACAAGGATGCCCCACTGTGCTCAGTCAAATGGTGAATGGAAGGTACCACCAGCATCACTACTGAAGTAGCCCGCAGAAACTCCCCAAATGGGGTGTTTGAGAGTGGGGAGGAGGCAAAGCTGGATGGACTCTGATGCCATTATGAGATGACAACTGACAATCCAGGGCTCTTTGCTGCACCACCCTGCGAGCTGGCTGTACCACACCATCAAGCTGTGCCACTGCTAGCCAGGATTCCAGCCTTAATTCTGAATGGTATATTTTACCCCACTGCTTTAAGCAACAATCCAGACATTTCTAACATTTACAACATAAATTTCTAGTTAATTGAAAAGGAACCTTAAACACATGGGTCAGGATACTTGGGGAGTTGTGGCAGTGTGCAAAATTAAATTTCCCTTGAAATGAACTGACAGATTAAATCCCCTCATGGGTTTGACATATTGCCCTATTTGGAACCTGGAAGTTTTCCTTTAGGTAAGATTGGCAGTAGCTACAGAGGTTGTTTTGCCTTCCACTGCAGCCAGGAGACTGGACAGCTGTCCCAAACTATCCAATATTGTTATATTGCATTCCAGGTGCTTTTTTGTTTTGTCAGAAAAACAGAACCACAGCCAAGCTTTTGTAACCATTTTCCTTTTTATTCCTTCTCCTTCTACTGTATTTTTGTTCAAAACAAACTCAGCAGTGATTATAGTGAAGAGGAGCATGCTGTAGGTTCAAATGCTTAACTTATCCACGGGCCACTGATTCTTTTATATACCACCAGCCTAAGGTATTATTCCATATAGACTTTCACTCCTTTGGGCTTTTATAGACTTCAAGCTTTAGTCTATCAAGGGAAACAGCAGAATACAATATTTCCATTTTCAAATAAATAAATACTTTCTAATAGAAATCTGGTGCAATCTGCAAAATGACTTTATTTTTAGAGCATTATAATCCAGCTGAACCTTCTGTGCGAAACAGTAACTACAGAAGTAAGAAACTAAAGGGGAGGTGGAAAGGCTCATAAGACCTAATTCTCTGATGGGAAAATCAAAGAGATGATAGTTAACATCACAGTAACCCTCTGGAAAAATAATAATATCAGGACACAAAAAGGAACACTTAAGTTAGAAGAAACCAACAAATATAAAATTAGTAGGTAATAACCACACAAGTGCAAAGAAAAACATGTAAACAATATAATCAGATGGACTTGAAATGCAAGGGGGGAAACTCTAACAATTACATTAAAACTTAAATGGTGGCAAAATAAGCATTGTCACCATTCATAACTGCAGTAACTGATGATAACATGAATGACAGTACAGTAGGGCCCCACTCATACAGCAGGTTACGTTCCGAACCCCCGCTGTAAAGCGAAAACCCCTGTAAAGCGGAACACATTGAAGATAATGGTGCGCATCGCGCGAAAATGGCACACAACGAGCAAAAACTGCCGTAAAAGCGGAACAAGCGCCATAGGAGCAGGGCCTTTCTGCAATTGACAACCGCTGTATTAGAGGAATGCTGTAAAGCAAAGCGCTGTAAAGCGGGGCCCTACTGTACTGCTAAGTTAATTAGCACTTCCAGTGGGACAAAAAATTAAGATCTCAGTTCAAACACAGGTGTGATAGAATTTAACTTCTTGGTGAGCTGTGATGCAGCAGTCCAATTAGTTTAACATTCAGCACTAAACTGGTACAAGGAAATTGGTCAAAAGGACTGTCTCCTTTACTAGACAAACTATCCTGTTGTTGTTTTACAATTAGTACAATTCTTCTCTATTTTTTACTAGAAAGCTTTTACTCTCCACATTATATCTGATGTTTTTCATTCCAAGTGTCTGTTTAGAACTTGTACAGCTAAGGAGACACACTCAGCATTTGAGTTTACTACAGTTTGGTTTGTGTCTCTGTTAGGCAGTAGTGTGGGGCAAATTCAGAAGTGCAGGGCCCCTTCATAATAGCCGCAACAAGGGATGGGTGAGAATTTCGGTTCAGTTTGCATTTCAAGCAGAATTTATCAAATTCACACTTTCCGAAACAATATGAGAACTGAAACACAGCCATCCTTTGAAATTTGCACTTATCTGAATTTTGGGATGCAGTTCTCCAACTAAACAATATTTACAAAAACGCATAAAAGTGTGCATAAAAATGAATATATGAGTGAAAAATAACATGCAAAAAGACATGATATAATGAAAAATGGCTTGCAAAAAAGTGTACCTTTGTCAAAACTGCATACAACAATGTGTTTATTTGGAGAAAATTGCACTAATATGGTGGAGAATTTTCATTAGGATTTTTTTTTTAAAAAAATGGCAGATTGCTGCAGAAATGTAGAAGACTGAATTTAACATTAGAAAAGTGAGAAACTGGGAGAAAGATTGATGGGGAAAAGATGACAGATCCCCAGGAAAGACTTATTTTGGGGAAATAGCATTCTCTTGGCAAGGACCCTGTTATTGGGAGGGGCCCTTCTGGATATTTGGGGATATAGGCTCTTCTCCCTAGGTGAGAGAGATCTTTTCATTGACTTGCATAGGGGAACAGGATATTGGGAAAATAACATAAATTCCAGGAAAAGACTGGGATGGGAAAAATGACACACACACCAACAAGGACCTTGTTATCTCAAGGGATAGGTTTCTGCCCTCCACATGAATTTTTGAGGATACTCTCCATTGACTTACATGGGAAAGGCATAGGTCCATGTGAAAAACACAGTTTTTAATCCCTCCCACAAGTCACTGTGATTAGAGTGCTCTGGGGAAATAATTCACTGTGGTTAAAAGCTAGACTTGTCCGTCAAAATGAAATATTCCCCACCGTCACCTCTGCTTTTGAGATCTGGGTGAGAAAGAAAGAAAGAAAGAAAGAAAGAAAGAAAGAAAGAAAGAAAGAAAGAAAGAAAGAAAGAAAGAAAGAAAGAAAGAAAGAAAGTTTTTGAACACCCGAGGCCACAAAGCAACTCAGAAACTTAGGGTGTCCCTGATCCAACTCAGCAGCACAATCCGGTTTGGAAACTTGAGAACCTTCCTCAAGTCACTCCATAATTCAGAGTACACACAGATCCGATGCATACTTCTATGGGAAAGAAGTATCATTGTCCAGAAGGGGCTGTAAATCATTGATGATAAATTGGGAGCAATTTAGGCTAGAAACTGCTGATGACGGCAAGTGCTGTTCTGTTGCTTTTCTTTATGAAGCCCCACTGACCTGCGCAGCATGGATAAGCAGGGCATAGTTGTGAGGAGGGAGCGATGCTGCCGCGGCCATCTTCGTTAAGGGCAACATCGTGTGTCGCAGTGTTATGTGTGCGTGACGTGCGGCAGGGAGGGGAGGGGCCATGGGCCTATTTAAGGCCAGGCCGCCCCTCCTACCTCCTCTTTCAGCGAGCAACGAGAGGATGACAAGGGACATAGCAGAGAAAGCTGCAGGACAGTCGGTGTTGGTTGGGCCCATTAGGCCTAATTTGTTACCCCCAGAGGGGGTTTTGGGAGCCCCAACAGCTGTGGGTGGTAGCGTTGCGGCATGGCTGCGACTGGGGCAGGTCTTGTAAAGGGGCCTGACCAGTGGGCCTCGTAGCGGGGCCTAGCAGCAACACGTCTGATACCCCCCCACCTAGCAGTTGTGGAGGGGTTGATTGAGGCTTTTTATTGAGCAGCGCGACATTAGTGCTGCTGCTGGTTAAAAGAAAGACACAGGAAGTATAAAAATAAATGAGACTATACTGGATATACAAACAAAATTAAATATAGTCATGCTAATACACTGGTTAAAGACAGACTCATGCACATAAAGGGAAATTAAAAATAAATCAGAATAAAAGGGACGAACAAAAGAAATTGTATCTAATCCTTCTAGTTTAAGTTCCCTCTGAGCACTCTCCCCCCAACAGGTTCAGCTTAGCACCCCCTGATGATATACACAGGTTGGTTCTTTATTATATTATTACAGGGTGGATGCATGATGTGATGGCAGAGCCCTTTTGTGAGGCTTATGACTTCTTGCTAGGCCCAGACATAGGGGGAGGATTGCCCACCCCCGCAGGTTATCCAGCTTAGCCCCCCCGATGATATACACAGGTTGGTTCTTTATTATATTATTACCGGGGGTTGGAATGATGTGATGGCAGAGCCCTTTCGTGAGGCTTATGACTTCTTGCTAGGCCCAGGCATAGGTACAACTTCTTGCTAGGCCCGGGCATGTATGAGGTTTGAAGTACTTAATTATATGATTATTATACTACATACTAGTATATTGGTGGGGCCTAGTGAGCCTTTTTAGCCTTTGGGCCTTTCATAGTTATATGATAATAAGGGCAGAGATAACAGTTTGCTAGAAAATGTGTAAATCGATGTATCTTAAGTGAGCGATCATTTTGCATTCCAAGTGTTAATTTCAGGCTATTTGTTCACTCTGAGACAGAAGAGGCATTTACCTGAATTTAGTTAGGAATGGAAAGTTTAGCAGATGGTAATCATATTGATTGGGGAATAGGAATAAAGAGGAAAGCCCGATTTGCCTAATAGAGATCCCTGAAATTACAGGATCTTAGATTCTTATTGACATAGGGCTGCCTTTTAAGGTCCAGGCAGACTCTTCCCCCCTTTACTGAGGATTGTGGCACCAACAACGAAACATCATTACCTGGAATTACATTTTAGTTAGGACTTCTGATATCATTACCTGGAATTACATATAGCGTGCAACTGTTGCACTGGCTCATCTATTTAGATATGTGTTGGAAAACCTGCTATAGTGCAGCCAACATATTGGTGACAGCAACACATCCTCAGCATCTGCTGCTCTTGGATTTATGATATCATTTACTAGAAAGGGATATAGGATGTTAATTTTGCATTTTGGACATCTATTATGATAGGTGTTTGGAAGCCTACAAGGGGGAGGCCGCTGCAGTGGGCCAAATATGGGTGGTAGCGCCATATCTCCAGTATCTGTGCTTTGGGGAACTGGGTTAGCTGCACTAAAATGGTGGCTGGGAAAGTGTGCTTACTCATAAATTATTTCCTTTCTTTATGTGAAACAGGGAAATATGAGGCCAGTGGCCCTCACAGCAGGGAGGAGAAGCACCCAGCAGTAGCTGCTCAAGGAAAGCGTTCCTCCCTGTTAAGCTCGAGGTACTGGGACCTTGTTTGCAGACTGTCCAGTTCCTGGGGAGGTTTGTTTTGTTATGGGGTTTTATTTCAGTTTCTGGATCCCATATTGTAGTCTCAGGGCTTGCCTTAAGGGCCTGCGCTCTTAAATTTGTCTTGGGCATAGACGCAATGGCAATCAGTAATGGCTTCCTACCAGTTAGTTAATGCACTGCCTATGGGAAAGTATGACATCTAATCTGTTTTTTCATCTACTGTGGGGATACAAGGGGATTTATAGCTGCTAGGTTTTTGCCTTTTCAGTCAATTCTATGAGGTAGAGCATTACATATAGGCTGCTCTGTTCTCGCACGGAGCACTTCAGCTCCTTCCTTGAAGGGGCTGTCGGGATGAGAGGGTAAAAAAGTTGGATGCATGTTAACACCTGATGTCACAGATTATGGAATGGCTATGTAACTGGTTCATCTTAATGGCTGTGTCAATGGACCATCCTGCCCAGTGTTAACCTTCCTGGGCATACCACCTAATTCACCACCAATCATACTCATGTGGTCAGTCAGTAAGGGCTTCATGCCAGTTAGGCCAAGAAAGTGTTTCTTGTCTGCCCTCCAGGTATTAGAGGTCTTTTCCGGTGGTTTATCAGGTCGTAGCAGGGCTTTCACAGCCTTACTACAGGTTCAGGTTTGTGGCTGTATAATAATTTAATGCTTGTTGTGATCAAATATTGATCAAGAAATTAGAGCCAAACTGCAGGTTACATTTTATATTCTGGCCCAAATCATTTGGTCTAGTTTTCCCACACTCCTGGGGAAGAACTAACTAACTTGCTGTAGAATTACGTGACATAGTTCAGGGCTAGAGCCTCTGAACTGCAGGCTGAAGGTCCATAGCATCTCTAGGTAGGGCTGGGATGTAGAACTGGAAGTCCGTGGATGCATTGGGGTTTTTGTGTTGGCTGCAGGCTTGGACTTATAGGCAGTGAGGTTTGGGAACTCTCCCGTCCATTTTAGTGGGATAACATGGTCATGGGACAGGTCTGTGACTTCCTTCTATTTCGGAACGGTAGGGTTGTGGCCCTTGTCTGTTCCTTTGTTCTCTAGTGCCCAGATTTTAATGTTTTCTTTTGGGGCATGGTAAGGTAGAGTATTGACACTGTTTTATTGAGGTGCTGTCATGGACTCAGGTGGAGCGGTTCAGCTGTGCTGTGCAACCGCACATTGGGAGATTGGGGAGCAGAGTCAAAGATGGCCATAAGCCAGTCTGTCGCCCCAGCATGCTCAACGGCTATCAGAATGCAGGAAGGGGTTTTCCCAGGACTTCTGGGCCGGCAAGGGCTATGTGCCAGAGTGGCCTATTCAGTGAGTCACCTGCTGGGATTGCCTAGTGAATGGCTGGAGACTGGGTCCCTCAGTCCAAGCACTTCGAGGTAAAGGCTGATGATTTCCCCACTTATTCCAAGGACTTTAGAGTCCGCCGTATGTTAGCTGGGTGGGCTAGAGCACACCCTGCCACTCTCGATCCCCGTTGCCCTTTCTCACGGGACATTTTATTGAGTATGGTGGGCCAGTGAAAAACAGTATGCTCCTCAAGCTATGAAGCCAGACTATTCCAGGCGGCAGCCCTTATGCTGGTTTTTGGAGCTTTTAGGATAGGTGAGGTGGTGGCCGGATCCAAGGGAGATTTGTCTCGACGGGCCCTCCAGCAATCAGATGTCTCCATGGAAGGGAGTTGTACCTGTATAACATTGATGGACCGGCAATGTTGCTGGACAGGGATGGAGCAGCTGCGCACCCTATCCTGGGCTTACAGTTAGGCCTCAGTCAATGGGCTGCAGTGTGGTGGCTTGGCTGGCGAGGAATACTTTGGGACGGGCTCCTACCCACTTTGTTCCAGCTTGGTTCAGTGCGGACATCTCCGCATGTGGTGGTCATTCCCCGAGTTGGAAATGACCTCAGTATTTGAGGCAAGGCCCTCAGGCGGCGGGCATGTGCAGACATGCAGTTCGGGATGCAACGATGGCCTCGGTTACCTAAGGGCATGGTCCTCAGTTTGGCAGGCATGTGCGGACATGCAGTTCAGGAGGCAACGGAAGGGCATGGCCCTCAGTTTGGCAGGCATGTGCGGACATGCAGTTCAGGAGGCAACGGAAGGGCATGGGCCTCAGTTTGGCAGGCATGTGCGGACATGCAGTTCAGGAGGCAACGGAAGGGCATGGGCCTCAGTTTGGCAGGCATGTGCGGACATGCAGTTCAGGAGGCAACAATGGCCTCGGTTACTAAAGGGCATGGCCCTCAGTTTGGCAGGCATGTGCGGACATGCAGTTCAGGAGGCAATGATGGCCTTGGTTACTTAAGGGCATGGCCCTCAGTTTGGCAGGCATGTGCAGACATGCAGTTGGCGAGGCAACAGAAGGGCATGGCCCTCAGTTTGGCAGGCATGTGCGGACATGCAGTTCAGGAGGCAACGGAAGGGCATGGGCCTCAGTTTGGCAGGCATGTGTGGACATGCAGTTCAGGAGGCAACGATGGCCTCGGTTACTTAAGGGCATGGCCCTCAGTTGCAACAAAAAGGCATGGCCCTCAGTTAATAAGGCAATGTCGGCCTTGGGTACGTCTGCTTTGGTCAGACATACTCCCGTGAAGGGTTTGGCATGGTGTCTGGAGCCCGATAGGGATGGACCAAGTGTGAAAGAAGGTCAACCGGCAAATTCGGTTGGCTATTCTGGGGCATGGGGGGTTGGCTATTTCACACCCTGCATTCAGCATTGGATGGGTGAACTGTACAGGGCCGATGGCGTTCACCTGTCTGACACAGGTAATGTCTTTTTGGCAGACCTGCAGAGGTGTCTGCGAGAGGTGCTTCTCGGCAGTGGGTAAAAGGGGACTAAATAGAGATTTGTCCCCTTTTTGTGGTGGGAAGGTGCGGAAAGGGAAATAGGTAAGGACAGCTCGGTGGCCCCCTTAGGCACCTTTGGAGGTGATTGGCGGTTCCAGAGGCCTGTCTGTCAGAGCTTTGCGGCTTGAGGGCAGGATATGGGCTGCTTTTGGGCCAACTTAACTCATCCACCCGAGGGTTGTGTGGCCCTGGGGGGTGGTGGCCTGAGAAGGCCCCCCTACTCACCTACTGGGTGTGGCTGGCGGAAGGGGTAAGCAGATGGGGCTTGCCCTTGTCCCAAGCAGGGGCTGGTCGCCCGTGAGCTGTATGGCAAGATGCTTGCTTATAGATAGTTCCGCACCTAGGTTTCCCTCTGCAGGTCACTTTAAAAGGTGTTTTTGTATAGTTTAATAAAGTGGCCCTTGTTCAACCCAAGCTGATGTGTCCTTGTCTTATTTCGCCCCTTCACTCGCAACTATGTCTGTCCTGCAGAAGGTAACTCCTGGGTACCTACTTAAAGCTGCACATCTTGGGAATCTATGTGCCCTTGTGCCAAAGGAATAACAGAAAATTTAGAGCACTATCTCTTGGAACTATAAATTATATTAAGATCTAACCAGTAAATTAAACAATATTATAACTGAAAATAATTATTTTCTCACTTGTCTTCAAAAAAGCTACACATTTTGAGACACAAGGATGAAAAGTATAACAGAATGGTTGCTATTCAGCAAAAAATAATGGGAAAACACAAGGCTTGCATATAGTTGCTAATCTCTTATTGATGAGTGGAATTGCTTTTTTGTCTTTCATATGTGTTTTATATGCACATTTAAATAAATATTTGTATTGTCTGAGGATTTAATATGTATGTTGTAAATCAAACATTATTTTTAGCTGTGTGTTAAATTATATTTTTGAGTTTAATCTTATTTTATTGATCCAATATCAGTGTAATCCCCCTTTATTAATGTGTAATGCTCTACAGCTAAACACTTAATAAAAATTGAACTTGGACTTGCATTAGGTTGTCAATTATCATTATAAATTGTACATCAAAAGGAATGAGTTTTATTTTTTCCAATTGAAGAATAAGTAGAAGTTTTCCAAGGTTTGCATCCAACATGTTCATCACTTACTTGTGTGTGAGGCCAGAATTTTATTCCTTCCTCTTACTGTGGCTTTATAACTTTGGGAGAAAAAAAAAGGAGAAAAAAAGGGGTGACCCCAAAATGCTTGAAAAAATGTTTATTTTAAGAAAAGCCCAATGCATTTCGGCCACTCAGTAGTTTGGCCATCATCAGGGGATGAACTGGTCTACAATATTCTGTTCAAATTGATAAGTGACCAGATTTGCTAGAAAAGAATATCTGAGACCAGTCCATCCCCCGACGATGGCCATACTACTGAGTGGCCGAAATGCGTTGGGCTTTTGTTAAAATAAACATTTTTTCAAGCATTTTTGGGTCCCCCCCTTTTTGTCTCCTTTTGCTTTGGATACTTGCCAACTTCTGCTGTTGGCTTTATAACTTTGTTCAGGTCACAAAATAGATTTGTATTAATGCCAAAGAATGAGCTTGAATGTGTTTTGCAAGATTATATTGACCTTTTCGTTTCGGCAGCTGAATCAGCTACAATCCTGTAGAGGATTGGACATTTAGCACTTCTTTAGTTTAACCAAGCATCAAAACAACATAAGAGGCCTGCCAGATCAAACTGAAAGTCCTAGTCCAGCGTCTTCCTTTCCACATAAGGGCAAACCATATGCCTCTACGAAACCCACAAGTAGGGGATGAAAACAAGAGTTCTTTCCCATTATGGCTCCCTAGCAACTGGCATTCAGTTAGATGCTGCCTAGCCATCATGACTAGTAGCCACTAATAGACTCATCCATTAACTTGACTAATTCCCTCTGAAAGAGCATCTAAACTATCTAAACTAGTGATCTAGTTATCTAAACTATCTAAGCTATCTAAACTAGTGATCACCACTACATCTTGCAGCAAGTGAATTTGGTAAGTTAGCTATGCAGTGTGTGAAGAAGGCCTTCCTTTTGTCTGTCCTGACCCTCCCATCAATCAATTCCATTGGATGACCCTGAGTTCTAAAGTTCACAGACTCTCAGTTGGGTATATTTGCATACATTTGCATATATGCTCCCCATGTGATTTAGAACTCTGTGCAATTGTGGGTTTTAAATTGCATGGGGAGCCTCTATATGTAGAGAAGTCTCCCTACTTCACAAGTTCCCTCTCCACCACATGAAAGGCAAGCGCAACTCTCAGCCCCTCACGAGACTGTAATTATGTGACAAAGACACCCAAATAGGGCTCTAGTGTTAGAAGAGAGGGAGAAAAACACTATATCCATCTTCTCCACACTATGCATAATTTTAAAAACCTCTATGAAATAATCAAGTCAGATCAGTAGAGGGGGTGAGTTGGAGAGGCCAATGCACAAAAAACTTCATCAGTCATGTTTCGGCTCCTCAGCAACTTCCATCAGAAGCAGAAAATCTGAACTGAAGTCTGAGTGGCACTAAGACCATCACACCACTCATAAATGACAGGCACCACACGATTTTGCTACAGGGGAAAGAACATTGGTACATCTGTCTCTTATAACTAGTTGGCAGTAATATCTCATCACTGTTAAAACACTGACAAATGGTAGTGATGAGGAACCATAGGGCACTGGGCATTTTTAAATGCTAGCTTATCATTTGCATGCTGTTTGGTTTATTTTATTATATCTTATTTTGCCTCTCAAAAGAATCTGTGTGGATATCTGGTCTGTGATAGCTAACTGAGCAGACTCTCCAAAGCTGGCACAAGCTGTGACAATGAATACTCCCTGCCCTATTCTTAAAGGAGGCCAGGGTGTTACACTGGATAGAGTGCCGGAGAATCCGTTTTAAATTTCTGCTGCATAAGAAAGCTCAACAGAGGCCTAATGTACCCTATTATTTATGTATTTTGTATGCCGCATCATACTTCAAAAGAAGTCTCTAAGCGGTTTTAAAAATTGTACATTTAAAACAATACAAAACACTTTAAACCAGTCTTTCCCAACCTTTGGGTCCCCAGATGTTGCTGGACTACAACTCCCATCAGCCCCAGCTAGCATGGCCAATGGTCAGGAATCGTGGGAACTGTAGTCCAGCAACATCTGGGGGCCCAAGGTTGGGAAAAGCTGCTTTAAACAATCTTAAACATCAATATAAACTAAAACAACTAACATAGTAATCACAGTAACTACTGGCAGATCAAAGCACAAAAATAAAACAGAGACAACCAGCCCCACCCACCAAATACACAAGCATGTGTGTATAGGTAGCAGCATCGCTCCCACGTCTGCTACTACCTCCCCAACTTACACTCTTACCAAAAGGTGGGGCAACACTACACACTCCCCACCCCTGGAGCTCCCTCCTCTCACCAAGAGCACCCACAATCATTCCACCCCCACACAACACATAGTTGTATGTCCATAGCATGGTAAGCTGGCATACCAACCTTACTCATGGTCAGAACTGTAAAACTTCTTATTCTTAAAAAAAAAAAGGTAAGTAATTACAGGCAGCTACTGTAACTTCCCCTAGAATTTTCTACAACAAAATAAAATTGGTACAGGATACCATGCTTACATCAATGCGTACATTAATATCTCAATTCAACTCCGCTGTTCATGTCTCCAGGCCTCTATGGGATACCTTTTTCCACTATGGTCTCATCAACCATTCCATTGTTATTAGGTTCCAGCAAACTCCATTCTCTGGATACAAGTCATTGGATTGAACACTGTCCTTCACTCTCTCATCAGCAAGGAACAGACACTTTCCCCCTAGCCTGAAGATATGGTAATATAGTTTCCAATCCTGGCAAAGAACAATGTGGCGGGAACAGGACAACATATTCCAAGCCTCCTGAAAGATGCACTGAATAAAACTCTCTGAGTTAAACTATATAGAACTTCAGATTAGATTATTATGATGGTCTGCTCCCAGGATTATTCTATGATTCACTGAAATGCACAAATTTGTACTGCTAGTGGTTGCTATACATGTGGAACTTAAGGCTGAAGCCACCAATCTGGTTACTGAGCTTTTCTCAACTACTATCTGCTGTTACCTTTTCATTAAAAGCTTAGTTCTGATATCTGAACCCTTCATAAATAATGAGTTTTCTATATGGAAATAACTTGTGTTAAAAAAAACCCATGAACATATCATGCATTTATCTTACTGTGTGAGAAATTCAGATGTGTTCATTTCACCATATATATACAATATATATACAGCTTGGAGTCCCAACCGGTAATGAGTTTTCCCTTTGGCTTTTTTCTAGGGGGGGCATATGTTTGGTCAATCCCAGCTCTTTATCTCAAAAGCATAAGAGCCAAGAAAAATATAAAATTCAGTTTCAGGTATGCATGTTAACTGGAGATTCCATGATAATAAATCTGACACAATAGAGGAGTTATTGGCCATGGGGTTGGGTTGATTGGAGCTGAAGTTGAACAGCATCTGGAAGGCTACAGATTTTCCACCTTTGCATTAGATTGTTTTTATCTGAACTGAATAGCTGTAGAAAGACTTCTGAACCGAACCAAGAATATTGAATGGTTACACGTATTCCTGCCCTTGTTTAAAAATTCACATTAGCAAAGAAATAATAATACATAATAATACAGCAATTAGAGAAAAATTTAAATGGCCAACTCACATAAATGCTAGAATGAATAATCTATGGTTGTTAGGAAAAATTCCTGCTAGGTGCCCTTTAACAACCTATGGATGTGATTAGGACTGTAATGAGAAAAGAGAGGGTGCTGTTAACATGCCTCCATGCTGGTCTTTCAGGAAGCTCTTACAATGCTGACTTAGTCAAAGCAGAATTTATCATGTATAATAGATAAAAGTAATAGAATGGCATGCTGCGCTTTCTTGCTGTACACTAATGCTCTGTGCTGTGGTAAAAGATCTCCCCAACTACAGGAGCAGTGTGAAAAAGAAGCAGTGAATTTATTATTGTCTCCTAGTGACAGTCCTTTGAATCTCCAGGGACTACACATCAGACACATGATCATGTCCCATGCTTTATAAGTCTGTCATGAACATCTAAACAACACTGTCAGGATCACAGAGAGGTCTGTCTGTCAGGCAGCCCCAATCCTTGCATCCCAATTGGTGCTCGCTCTGCCATGGCAATATGCCTTTTCTAATCTGTTACGAGTGTTTCCTGGACTGATAATTTTGACCATAATATAGATGGAATTCTAGAACTTAACAGAGAAAAAATTGACCTTGAAAACTAAATGGAACCAGGATTCCTTTTTCCTTCCTTCAAAGAAAGAAGACAAATACATTTCTGTTGAGGTAGAATAGCATGTTATAGTCTTATAATTGTTTCAGTAACAACAACATAACAACAACTCATACTACTAATAATAATTCATACACAATTGCTTGGATCCAAAGATACCACCATGCAATAGAAAGCCCTTCTGCTCATGGATCTGCAATCCCACATAAATCTGCTCTGGAGAATGTCCTTATCCCTTAAAGGCAGTTTTCAGGCAGGATGGGGACTGACCACACATGACCATAATCAACTTTCAGGTCCTAGCCCACCATTCTAAGTTCTAGTAACTAAAACATGCTCACCCATGGCATAATTCCCCTAAGATTTTGCAGAGTATGTAGAAATAATACACTACTTCCCTAAACCTACATTCCTAAACCTATGATGTATGATCTATATTGCGGTGCAGTAAGGGATTATTTGGGTGGGATATAAATTTAATAAATAAATAAAAATAAATAAAACAATTAAACACCACTCCCTTAATGATGTTATCTGACTAAATGTCCATGAGAATGAGACATTTGTTAAAAACCTATCAAAATAATGAGACAAGTACTGTGACTACTTTACTCCCAACTTAAGGATGGAAAACGGAATATCGGTGGACAGCAAAAGAGGTGTAAAGATGTTCTCAAAGCTACTCTTAAAAAATGTAACATGAGCATTGAGAACTGGGAAGCCTTGGCCCATGAGCATCCCAATTGGAGGTCGGCCATTATCAAAGGTGCTATGGATTTTGAAGAAGCACAAGTACAGGGCGAAAGGGACACATGAGCTAAGCGGAAGGCAGGTCAAGCAAATCCTCATCATGACCATCTTCCATCTGGAAACCTATGTCCTCACTGTGGGAGGCTGTGTGGATCGAGAATTGGCCTCCACAGTCACTTATGGACCCACTGTTAAAAACCTTACCCTGGAAGACAATCTTACTCGGCCATGAGTGATCGCCAATGACTGTGTCTACTGCCAATAAGGGATTATAAAATTATAGATGCTGTGTTCTTATGACTTTTGATAAAACATGCTAGTTTCTGAGCCAGGTCTACTGAACTAACTGCAACTGTCTTCTGGCAGTTTACAACCGGCCCCCCTCCTACCACCAATCATTTATGTTCTTGAAGAGTTTATTTCCTAACCACGGAAAAGTAGGTTTAAGGCATATGTTCTGAACAGTCATGATCATATCAGAATAGATGATAGGCATGGCCTGAGTAGACTTTGGAATCCATTTTGGGAACCACAATCCATTTTGAAATTTAGCAAAAGCCTTTCTGAGTGAAGTGTATGTTTTTAGTATAGCAAGGAGATCATACAGGGCCAGATGGAGAACTGGCCCACCCTCCATGGACTCACCTATCAGTCACCTGATGTCACAATGACATCTGGTGATAACTTCAAAGACGTTTGCTGTCAGCAGCAATCAGTTGCTGAGCCTGTCTTTGTCCATTTAACAGTGCTATTTGAATCCAAACCATATCTCCAAACTAATTCAAAGGGTTTCCATTACCAGTGAGCCCCACTTGTGAAGGAACAATCAGAAGTGCACTTTAAGCTCCTGATTGTGCCTTTGTAGCTGCATCTTTATCTGACATATGATGTCAGGTCCTGGGCAGTTGGGCAGTTTGGGGGAAATAGCCTCATGGACCAAATTACAACCACTGCTGGGCCTAATCAAGCCCACAGGCTGAAAGTTTCTCATGCCAGCTCTATAGAATAGATGAGGAGCAGCCAACTTGCTCAGCATTGAGGGCTACATAAATATATGCCATGAACGAAATACTAATAATTTTCATATTTGAGATCTATGCAGTTAACATAACTCATCTTGTTTGTAATTTTCCTAACTTTTAAAGCATTAATAGAAAAAACAACCAAATGAAAAATCTTTTCAAGCTGCGTTTTAAACACTTTGCCGCTGCCCCCCAATTCCTCCTCAAAGCATTTTCAGTTGGCCAACCAGCTTCTTGAAAGTTACATCTTCAATCAATAGGTTTATGTTGGGTTAACGGGCAGCAGCAGAATCCATCAAGTCTTTTTAGAGAAATCCTTGACTGAAAGTCAATGAGAATTTTGACCCAAACGTCATCCAAGTCAGCATTTCCAATTTTCCCATTTCAGATTATGAACATTATGCATAACATTCATTTCCTCTGCCACAATTTGCAAGTTGGTTATAATATACCATAAATGGTAAGTCTGCCATACATGAGACATTCTCGTTTCTGCTCTAATGGAAAAAGAAGTGTTTAAAGCATTTAATAATACAAGCTACTTACCAACTATTGCTAGATTGTGCTCCGAACCACATGCAATCTGCAAAAGAAATGGGAATACAGTGGTAAAGCTAGGCAACAAAGTTTATTCTCATTAGTATAATTTGTACTGTCCAATTCAGAAACCACATCGAATAATGGTGAAAGTAAATCTGTATCATATTTTGAGAATATCAAATTGCTATAATTGTTTAATATACACCATTTATATTCGTCAACAGCCCTAAGAAGGGGGTTTCACCTTGCCTCATTATAATCGGGGCACCTTTCCAGTTTTTAATAGAGAGCCAAAGAGATTTCAAAGGGGTGGAAATTCAGCAAGATTCAAAGTCCCACTTCTGGATACATTTACATGAAACATATTTTAACAGCATGTTGTGATTATATTCATTATTACACCTCATAACAATTATAGTAATGTTGTCAACACAAGACAAACTCTTTTTTTTAAAATTGTGCTTTTGGCATGCATTTCTAGTGCAATGGCCCATTTAATTTTTCATAACAGTGGCCTGTTGACCTGGCCAGAGGTACAGATGTTCCTGAGGAATAATTGCATGTGATCTGCAGCATAGGGATGGGGTGGGAAGGCAACCTGTATACCTTGTTTTCTTGAAACAATATGACACTACTCTTTTCCCCAAAAGTCAATTATAGCTATCATTCATTTTATTAGTAATAAAAATTCTGCTCCTTCGAAGGTCAGATGGCTCTTCAGGGGGAAACCAAGAACATAATCCACTAATTGTACAACTTATATTAACTCAGTCTGTCCTAATTTGAAATGAAAACACCTTACTTGATTTTTTTTCTCCCACTTTGAGTACTTCAGATAAGAACAGTAAAGTAATAACATGCCCAAACAACAGCAGAGCAGCCAAAGGGAAGCCTCCATTTTACTCTCATGAAAAGGTGGTTACACCTGTTTAAGACCCAGGATTAACTCTTACATTGTGGAAGAGACATCCAGCTTCTGCTAGCTCTACTAATTAAGAAAAGGAGCGGGTTGCAAACACTTCCTTCACATTCAAGCCCACAGAAACCACCAATGTGTTCTGTACAGAGAAGGGCTGCAAGTGTCCTATACTAGGACTTGCTAGAGGGGCACTCTCTCACTCAAGCTTACACAAGCAAATTGTTAATTGAATAGTTTGGTTGGTCCAGGACTCTAGAGAAATCAAAACTGCAACTGATTTTGATCTTCCCTTCTTGGTGAATTGTTGCTTTAACTCTTGAACAACAAAGGGGGACATGGATCGATATCAGGACCACAAAGGAGGCAAAAATGTAAAGCCAGGGACTTGATCCAGATCAGGGAGCCCACTACTTCAATTTAGTTTTTAAAAGCCATAAACCAAATTGTTAATTCCATGAATAGCATCATGTATAATTTGGTCCTCACACTTCTAGGTAACATGCATACTGGGAACTTCAACATCCGTCCCATGCCAGAATGCAACTTTCAGATTCATGTGAAACTTATGTATCTCACCATGTTACAGATGCACAGGTTTGCATTTACAGAGAAATATGGAAAGCACTCTGTTCATAGGCTTTTCGTGGTAAGAGATATTCAGAGGTGGTTTACCATTGCCTTCCTCTGAGTTTGTATGTAACTTTACAGTTGACAATGAGGACATTGAACTAGTCAAGGATTATCAATACCTTGGCACAGTCATTAAACAAAATGGAGGCAATAGTCAAGAAATCAGAAGAAGGCTAGGACTGGGGAGGGCAGCTGTGAGAGAACTAGAAAAGGTCCTCAAATGCAAAAATGTATCACTGAACACTAAAGTCAGGATCATTCAGACCATGGTATTTCTGATCTCTGTGTATGGATGTGAAAGTTGGACAGTGAAAAAGGGGCATAAGAGAAGAATCAACTCATTTGAAATGTGGTGCTGGAGGAGAGCTTTGAGCATACCATGGACTGTGAAAAAGACAAATAATTGGGTGTTAGAACAAATTAAACCAGAACTATCACTAGAAGCTAAAATGATGAAACTGAGGTTATACTTTGGACACATAATGAGAAGACATGATTCATTAGAAAAGATAATAATGCTTGGAAAAACAGAAGGGAGTAGAAAAAGAGGAAGGCCAAACAAGAGATGGATTGATTCCATAAAGGAAGCCACAGACCTGAACTTACAAGATCTGAACAGGGTGGTTCATGACAGATGCTCTTGGAGGTCACTGATTCATAGGGTCGCCATAAGTTGTAGTCGACTTGGAGGCACATAACAACAACAACAACATGAAAAGCACTCTGCACAGCCAGAGAAATATCAAAAACCATTCTAAAGTCAAACATTGGGAAGCAATGCTCAAAAGGCTGCCTAGCTCAGTAGAATGCCAGCAACGTTCTGCTAGTTACTGAGAAGGAAAACCTGGGCTAATCAGAAACAAGTGAAATCAAATTGCAATATATAATTGTAAAAAGTGGCTCTCTTTAACCAGTTTGAGTTATACAATCAAGGGTATTGATAAGCAATAATTGCCCAAGCAATCAAGCAATAAGTGCCGCAATCAAGACTATTGATAAATATCGAACACAGAGATGAGATCTCCTACTTATATAGCCCAATGTTGACATCTCAAATGGAACAGAAGCATCTCTAGTTCAATTACACAGAAGCAAAAAAAAAAGGAAGCATCAAGGGATAGCTGGTAACATCATTCAAGGGGAAAAAGACACGAATGAAAAATGCATGGTTATTTTCTATAGCAATTCAAGTAGGGAGATTCACAACAATTTAATCATCTGCCCATTGTTTTTTAAAAAAACTAGATTATTTTCACTCATAAAATATGTCACAAGAAAAGACTCATCATAAGATAGGGTTCCTTACAGCAGAACTAGACATTTTTCCGTATTACTTCCATAAGTGAAAGAAGGATTTAAGATTTCAAACCACAGAAATAAAATCTCCACATGGAAAGGCCAAAGAGCATTTTAAAACAAACTCTGAATTTACCATGTGCTAGGAGAGCCTGGCTGGGAGTCCAGAGTCTGTGAGTTAAAATCCCCACTTGTGTCTCCTGGGTGTCAAGGGCCAGCTAAAGATCACCCCCACAGTGAGTGGCTCAGGGGTTACGTGCCCTGCCACCTGTGCAGCTGTGGGCAAGCTGCATAGTCCCAAGGAGCCCAGATGCCCCCCAGCTGGCAGTTGCGGACAAGGAAGGGGCTGGCTTGTGCAGCTGTGGCAAACTGAGCAGGCCCTAGCCAGCTCAGGAGGACTAGCCTCAGAGGGAGGCAATGGTAAACCCCCTCTGAATATTGCCTACCATGAAAACCCTATTCACAGGGTAGCCATAAGTCAGGATCGACTTGAAGGCAGTCCATTTCCATTTCAGAAACAATAGAATATTAAAGGTATCGATAATAAAAATCAACATGGATCTCTAAGGCAGCAATCCTATACACATTTATCCAGTAGGGCTTACGTCTGAGTAGACATGCCTAAAATTGCACTTTTAATTCTGCATGTTTGAACACTGAGTCTGATACAAATTATAGTTTTAATGTTCTATAAAGAATTAGACATTAACTCTTGCTTCAGTTAGGTTATACATTAAAAATTATCTGCCCATTCAAAATGCTTTGCTCCTGTAGGGAGGAGGGGAAACATGTTTAGAAGGTATGACATTCCAACAATAGCTATTCCAATATTTAATGACAAATCTACACCTTGTAGATCTGCCAAATGAATAAGGGTACAGTCACACTTGCTTTTTTTCTAGATAGAACATAAGATGAGCCCTGCAGGATCAGGCTAATGGCCCACCTAGCTCAGCATCCTGTTCTCACAGTGGCCACCACATGCCTATGAGAAGCATACAAGCAGGAACTGAGCATAATAGCACTATCCATACTTGTGATTCCTAGCAGCTGGTATATATTTTGTGCACATCCCAGATCAAGTACCTATGCAGCCATGAAGCTCAGCGGGAGACCTTGGGCCACTCACTATCTTGCAGTCTAAACAATCTCACAGGGGTTGCTGTGAGGATAAAACGGGGAGAGGAGCCATGTACACTAGAGCTCCTTGGAGGAAATGAAAATAAGGGATATAAATGTAATAAATAGTGTGTTTGCATCAACCACAAGTCATCACAAAATCTGTGAAAGAAAAAGGACAATGTAAGTGCAATACATTAAAATCAGTGACATATGCTGTGCTTTTATATTTTGTTCCAGGAGTGAACCTCTCAAAACTCACTGCCTCCGATGTTCAGGGAACCCACTCATTATGGTTTTGCTATCACTTCCTGTAACAGCTAAATAGGTATGCTGTGTGCAGACAAGAACACTTAAACTGCAAGAAGGAGGCAGAAGATTCCTTCACGCAGGAGGGGGACCCCTGTGCATGAAGGAAAATTGTGGATGTGGTCTTTTTTTGGGGGGGGAAGAACTCTCACAAATGCCATCGTTGAAACTGGGACAGAGGTGAACAAGGAGAGGGGAGATGAATGGAGAGTTGGTTCAGAGGCAGGACCCCAAGTCAGCTTATCCTTTGCACTGTAGCTCTTTACAGAACTGTGATGAGGAGGACTGACCTTGGGTTCTCTGAGCCGGCCCACCCACCCCCTGGCTATGATGGCTGAAAGAGAAAGGAGACAAGATCTTTCTCCCACACCCTCTTGGCCTCAATACCATTGTGGGAGTTTGAACACTTTGAACTCAGGAGATAAACAGATCTTGCTGTGTTCATCTTCCAAACCAAAGGTAAGCCCCCCAAGTTGGTTTGTGTACCAAAAGGCTAGAAAAAGTTGAGCACCAGATGGCTGATGCTCTGATTTATCCCTAGACCCAGGAAACATGGGTGAGAGGTAGAAAGGAAGGTCAGAATAATTTAAAATGTCCAGCTCCTTTCCTTCCCCTTCTCCCTCTCTATCTAGGATTCCACTTGTCTATTGTTATTGCTGCCATCATTTGCCACACAGTCAAAGATCTCTTGCTGAAATGCATATCTATTCATCAGCTAACTTAATCAGAAGGAATCACCCTTCATTAAAATGAGGAATTACAGCACAGGCAAGCAGAGACTCATGCTCTCCAAATAAGAAACAGCCTGCATTTTTAGATTCCTTAACAGTGCAATCCTATACATGCCAACTTAGAAGTAAGCTTCATTAGCTTCAATGGGATATACTCCCAGGTAAATACAAATAGGATGCAAATTTGATTTCAAACAAAGAAATGGTGCATTATTAAGAGGCTTTGCCAAAGGCATAGGAAACCATATAATAGCCATCACATTTGGCAAAGCTTTAGCAGGCATCTAACCATGTATGATACTCATTTTGGAATCTGTGCTGTCCACTTGAACTGGTCTAGCTTACAATGGATGCTTTCCATTTTCATTGCATAGAAACAGACAACCAAGATGCTTATCCTTTTTGCCCTAACACCTGCCTTTGACTTGTACATGTCCCACAAACCAATTATTTTTAGAAGCACCTTCAGGGTTTGTGTACCACTGGGGAATGTTAGCGTAATCAATAAGAACTCAATTTTTTAAATGGAACTCTGAGTTATTTATGTCTTTTAGGCAGCTTAGGTACCAGAAGGGTTATTACTAACATTATAAATTTTAGATCTTTCTCTGCAGACTGCTGTGAAATCTGATGAATACCGAACAGCACTTGAAGATCTCAAGATATGCAAGTTTCTAGCTCTCATGGTTGTATAACCAATGCAATCCCCTTTTGTAACATGCATGCTAAAAGATCAGAAATCAAAGGGGGAGGATTTCTAGTGGTTGAATTTACACAGATCTCTGGGAACAAAGGGATGACTAGGGAACAAAGGAGTATGGGAACATTTCCAGTGCAGAAAATTTCCTTCTTCTCCCTGCCTCTGTTCTTGGCAATCCCTGTCGCTCTTGCTCACACAGTTGCTCTCTGGTACCATTCTGCTCCCACCGAGCAGAGGAGTGATGTAGCTCAGTGACAGAGTACATGTTTTGCAAGCAGAAGGTCACAGGTTCAGTCCCTCCAGCTGTGAACAGGTCTCTTGTCTAAAACCCAGGAGAGTCATTTGCTGTAAGTATAAACAATATTCATACTCCTGTGACTTCATGCATCTGATGAAGTGGGCTTTAGTCCACAAAAACATACAATTTTAAACAGATTTGTTAGTCTTTAAGGTGCCATAGAATTATTTGTCATTTCTTTGTAGATAACAATCTAATCCCAATACCCCTCTGTTGGAAAATTAGACAATACAGATGGACTAATGGTCTGACTCTGTATAAGGCAGCTTCCTATGAGGAACTTTCCTGTGTTGACTATTTCCATTTCCTTTTTAGCCTTTTTCCTCTAACCCCATCCTCATCTTCATTCCTAAGCTTTCTGTCCTCTACAACTTCCTCCTGTATGTAGGGTATCTGTGTTGAAATCAAAATCATGCCCATGGGTTTTTTTAATTAAAGTTAATTGCTACAATTATGTTGTAATTGTGTTTTAAAATATGTTTATACATGACCAGCTACACAAGAACATAGAGATGTACATTCATATGTGTACCCCATGGAAAAACAATGCAGTGTAGTTAAACAGCATCCAAAGCTTGTTTCAAAGTGCATTTTAGGCACACACCTGATTTATGTCTGAGGTTCCTGACCCAGCAAATTATATGAAAGACTAGTTATGAGTAAATATCTCATCTGAACTGACAGTGCTCACAAAAGCCTAGAGCCAAAAGTGGCAACTTATTCAAATGGATGGTCACCTGAAGTAAGACAAATGGTGTTTACTGCCTGAGTAAATGTGTGCAAGGCTGCAGCCTTAATTATTCAATTTTGTTATCTAAATTACACATTTCTGTCCATTATTGCTGTATTTAATCAGTGTTAACAGGAGTTCAGGAAGTATCCACAATTTGTAAATCCCTTGGAATATTTGATGATGCAAAACTCTTTGGGTAGAGTCCACCAGAGTAGTTCCATTAGCTCAAGGATTTCTGTTCGCACAATGGAACTTTCCCTCTCTCTGCGACCCCTGCACCCTTCTCAAATCTGCTCCGGACGACGGGGGGAACTCTCAAAACAGATTTAGGGGGGTCCCAGGGGCACACAGGGAGAGGAGCGGCAGGGGCAGCAGCACAAACTCCTTGTGCTAACTTCATTAAATACCACCCTTTATCTTTAAAATGAAACTTTCTTTTACTTAAAAGAATATTTAAGGAGATTTTAGTAAATGATAATCACATACTGAACATAAATTCATATTTCAAAGATGAAATATCTCCACCTTTACTGCAGCTCTCTCACCACAGATTCACCAAAGCACTTTACAAACAACAGTTTATTTATTTATTTATTTATTTCATTCCATTTCTATACCGCCTCTAGCCTATGGCTCTCTGGGCGGTTCACAGCAAGGAATAAAATACAATACAGTAAAAAAAGAAATCAGATAAAATCCCTAAAACAGACAGCTTAAGCATTTAACAACTGGAAATAAAATTAACTTAACATTAAGCAATTAAAATGCCTGGGAGAATAAAAAGGTTTTAACCTGGCGCCGAAAAGATAGAAGAGTAGGCGCCAGGCGCACCTCATCGGGAAGACTGTTCCATAATTCGGGGGCCACTACTGAAAAGGCCCTGGATCTAGTAACAGCCCTCCGAGCTTCCCTATGGGACAGGACTCGGAGGAGGGCCTTAGATGTTGAACGTAGTGAGTGGGTAGGTTCATAGCGGGAGAGGCGTTCCACAAGGTATTGTGGTCCCGCACCGTGTAAGGCTTTATAAGTCAAAACTAGCACTTTGAATCTGGCCCGGAAACAAATAGGTAGCCAGTGCAAACGCGCCAGAACAGGTGTTATATGTGCGGACCGTCTGGTCCTCGTCAGCAGTCTGGCTGCTGCGTTTTGCACTAGCCGTAGTTTCCGAATTGTCTTCAAAGGCAGCTCCACGTAGAGTGCATTGCAGTAGTCCAATCTCGAGGTTACCAGAGCATGGACGACTGAGGCGAGGTCAACATTATCCAGATAGGGGTGCAGCTGGGCTACCAACCCAAGATGGTAGAACGCATTCCGTGCCACCGAGGCCACTTGAGCCTCAAGAGACAGGAATGGATCGAAAAGGACCCCCAAGCTACGAACCTGTTCCTTCAGGGGGAGTGCTACAATCAGTCAGGACAAGAGGAAGAAATCTGACATTCATCTTGTTCCTCATTAAAATATAAAACCACCCTGCCATCCTGGCCGGAATTTTGCAGAGACACTATCTAGTAATCTCATATGCATTTTGTAGATCTAACAGAAGTCAATGCATTGTATTTGCCTCTCTCAGTGCAAGTCAGGACTGAATGCAGGAACGAAAGATATAAAAGACATTGAACTAAATAATATCACTATTTCAGTATCAGGAGAACATATATCCAATATGTAAGTTACCAAAGTGGTAACTTTACTTCCCTGGGACTGATTCCCTGCTTCATTAGCAATCAGCAATCATATGGGATCATGCACAAGCCTCCATGCTAGGGTCCCTACTAGGGTTGCCAGGTCAGAAGCATCCCAAAACCTGAGAATTTTGGGGCGGGCCCAAGTGATGTCACAGGGCGGGCCCAAGTGATGTCACGGGGTGGGCCCAAGTGATGTCACGGGGTGGGCCCAGAGATGTCACGGGGCGGGCCGAGTGATGTCACGGGGTGGGCCCAAGTGATGCCATTAAGCATGATACATTAAGCATCAATCACAGTTGCTTGGAGCGTACAATTAAAAAAAATATCTGACTGGAAATTAAGCTAGACATCTTAGCTAAAAGATGGAGCCTGGGTAGGGAACATTTAATCTAGCCTACTTGCTTTCGGCAAGAAGGGTTTAAGTGCCTTCAGGCCAGGCCAGTCATCATCTGAGTGAAAAATATACAGCAAAATCTGGAGGTGCCCTGTATTCGGCATTTATAGATCTAAAAAATGCTTTCGACTCAATATCTAGAAGTAAACTATGGGAAAAATTGTATAATTCCAATATTGACATTTGTTTGCTAGCTCTAATATGAGGACTCCACGAAAATACATGTTTGCAGGTTAGATGCAATAAAAAAGGGCATCTGACTAAACCTGTACCAACCTTTAAGGGAGTAAAACAAGGATGTATTTTAGCACCGATGTTGTTTAACATCTATATAAACGAAGTTGCTACATCCTTAACCTTAGTTTCCTCCCATCCACCAAGATTAAAGGAAATCCCTAGATCTATTCTAATGTATGCCGATGACCTGGTATTATTTTCAAGAACTCCAATAGGCCTAAAGCGATTACTGGCCACCTTGGCGACAGTATGCTCAAAGGAACAACTTATAATAAATAATGATAAAAATTATGATTTTTAGCGCCAAAAGGAAAAGGTCGAACCATTGTTGGCGCCTTAACGGGCAATCTATAGAACAAGTTCATGTGTTTAAATATTTGGGGATAACTTTTCAGTCAAATAAATCATGGCAATTGCACACGAAAATGTTAATCATGAATGCAAAGAGAACATCGAAAGCCATATTATCCTTTTTTTATAATAAAGGAGGCCAGCTCATACCAGCAGCTGTTAAACTGTTTGTAGCGAAAGTTGTACTGCAGTTAATATATAGCACTCAAATTAGCACTTGTACAAATTTTCTAGCCTTAGAGGTGGTACAAAACACCTTTTTAAGATCAATTCTAGCTGTCCCGTCTTGTGTTCCAAACTGTATTCTAAGACTAGAAACGGGACTTCCAACTATTGAATCTCGGATTTGGTGCATAAGAATTACTTATTGGTTAAAACTAATATTCAACCCGGGTGGATTAGCACCCCACATTCTAAAGGATAATTTTGAGTCAGCGTGGAAAAAATTAATCCTAGACAAAATCTCATTTATAGGATTCTCACCATCTTTAATATTAGATATGGGCTATGAAAAGGCTAAACAGAGTATCCTTCAGAGAATTAGAGACATTGACCATCAGCAACAACTAATGTTAGTGAAGAAGACGAGATATAATAGTAATCCATCGGTTCCTATGGCCTATTTATCGAATCTTACCCAACCAAAAAGGCATAGAGCTTTTACCTTAGCAAGATTCAATGTCCTTCCATCGGCCTTGCTTGTAGGCAAATTCAATAAAGTCCCATATCAGAACAGAAAATGTCCATGTGATAATGAGGAGGTTGAAACAGTTATACATGTTTTATTATATTGCCCATTTTACTCTGATTTTAGACAGCAGATAATTACCCCCATTATAGCTCCAATACCAGGTAGAATAAAGAGTTTTTATTGGATGATCATTCCCATGACGTAACTGAAAAGGTTGCGAAATTCTGCGAATTAGCCATTCGACGCAGTAAACAATGTGCAGACAAAAGGGGTACCTAGTCAATAATTTTAAATTAAATGAATCTTTTAAAAGTAATGGAAAAAAGAATGGTGCTAGTTAAAAGTTTTATGAATGTGTTTGATATCAGAATCTGTTATATGTATGTTGTAACATTGTATGTTTTTTTGGTCAATGACCGTAATAATAAATTATCTATCTAATCATATGGGATCATGCACAAGCCTCCATGCTAGGGTCCCTACTAGGGTTGCCAGGTCAGAAGCATCCCAAAACCTGAGAATTTTGGGGCGGGCCCAAGTGATGTCACAGGGCGGGCCCAAGTGATGTCACGGGGTGGGCCCAAGTGATGTCACGGGGTGGGCCCAGAGATGTCACGGGGCGGGCCGAGTGATGTCACGGGGTGGGCCCAAGTGATGCCATTAAGCATGATACATTAAGCATCAATCACAGTTGCTTGGAGCGTACAATTAAAAAAAATATCTGACTGGAAATTAAGCTAGACATCTTAGCTAAAAGATGAACCCTGGGTAGGGAACATTTAATCTAGCCTACTTGCTTTCGGCAAGAAGGGTTTAAGTGCCTTCAGGCCAGGCCAGTCACCAGAAGGTCATTGTAGGAAGAAAGGAGCCTAGAGTTGTGGAGATGTTAGATGGGAGCATTCTGGAGTAAAGATGGATGCCCCTGAAGGCCGCAATTCTAAACACACGTACTAAGGGACTAAGCCCCCATAGAACTCAACAGGACTTACTTCTGAGTAGATATAGTTTGGATTGTGCTGTTGGTAAAGCTTGATTAGGGATCCTCTGCAAAGACATCCATATCCAAGCAGGGTTGGCAATCCCCTGCCTGGAATGTCCTGCCCTTATCTTTTAATGTGGCTGCTCCAAACTTCTTTACAGATTTGACCCTTCACTTCAGAAAGAGGTCTGAGAAATGAGTAAGAGTAAGAAGATTCTCTACCCTTTCTGTCTGCATAGATGCCCTCATCCTTCCCCTGCACCCAGCAGAAGCTCTAGGCCAGGCGGGACACAGTGGCATCTCATAGAGGACACCCTCCCCTTTCATGGGGTGTATGATTTGTCCTGGCCCAGAGCAGATTTTGGGGTGGGCACCCCCATTTACTTATTTTTCCTGTATGTCTTTTTCTGCTTTGATTTTGTATAGATGCCCTCTTCTGTGCCCTGCACCCAGGAGAAGCTCTGGGCCAGGCGGGACGCAGTGGCATCTCGTAGAGGACACCCTCCCCTTTCCTGGGGTATATGATTTGTGCTGTCCCAGAGCAGATTTCGGGGTGGGTGCAGCCAAAAGCTCTGCTCATGGCCGGAGTTCGATTCCAACGGAAAGAGGAAGTCAAATCTCCGGTAAAAGGGGTCAAGGTCCACTCAGCCTTCCATCCATCCGTGGTCGGTAAAATGAGACCTGGCATATGCTGGGGGGTAAAGAAAGGCCGGGGAAGGAACTGGGAATCCCACCCCATATATACGGTCTGCCTAGTAAACGTCGCAAGACGTCACCCTAAGAGTCGGAAACGACTCGCACTACAAGTGCGGGGACACCTTTACCTTTTTACCCCCAGTTACTTATTTTTTTCTATGTGTTTTTGTCCATTTTGATTTTGCATTGATGCATCCGTGCGTGCCCTGCGCCCAGCAGAAGCTCTGGGCCAGGCGGGACGCAGTGGCATCTCGTAGAGGACACCCTCCCCTTTCCTGGGGTATATGATTTGTCCTGTTCCAGAGCAGAGTTTGGGGTGGGCACCCCCAGTTATTTATTTTTTATGCTGTTATGACATCATTATGTATTTATGATAATATCAGAAGCCTGATAATTTTGATTGCATAAATGTATTGTTATTCTTGACAGGGAGAGTCCCCCGATCACAACGATATATCATACAGGGTACCCCAACATATATTTTGGGGTTCAGAGACATGTTAAGTTTGGTTTGAAGTTGCTGTAGTTGTCAACTCTTCTTTTTTAGTGTTTTGAACTTTCAAGCAAATAAGGAACTGGGAACTAGGAACCAGCTTCAGCATCGTATCAGTTAACTAGATTAAACAGTCGCAGGAGGTGGCTGACGTTTTGGTGTACAGTAGAGCCCTGCTAATACGGTGGGTTAGGGACCAGGCCCCCGCCGTAAAGCGGAAATCGCCATAAAACGGAACCCCATAGACTATAATGGCTGCGTCGAGCGAAAATGACGCGAAAGCATCGCAAAATGGCAAAATAGGCTTTAAAATGGGGAATTTCCCCTGATTGAAAGCTGCCGCATCAGCGGAACGCTGTAAAGCGGAACGTCATAAAGCGGGGCCCTACTGTATATCTCGGGAACCAGACCACCTAGAAACTTAATTTTTTTTTAAATTGAAGCTGAGAGTCTGGAGATTAAGGGGTGCTAGCTGGAAAAACAGAGGGGGCCCCCAAAACTGGAGACTCTGGCCGAAAACCGGAGACCTGGTAACTCTAGTCCCCACAGGTGCTAGCATCCATAATGTATGTGAAATCAGCAATGCCATCATTTATTTAAACCATTTTTTTAAAAAAAATAGTGATTTTGGTAAAATAATATAGAGTTGTATCCAACCCTGCCATTCCACTTGCACAACAGTCTTTCACTTGGAGCACTTCCCCACCGCATACCCTGAAAATGTTGGGGGATCCTCTGAGCAGATTTGGGGGACACACAAGGAGACAAAGGTGAAGTCCTACCGTGTGAGTGAAATGCCATTCACACAGCATTGGATACAATCCATAAAGTATTACTTAATATCATGATTCAACTATCTAAATGCTACTGGAGTGAATGGAATCTTTTCACGTCAAAGTAGTAACCATGCCATCCCTGGTAATAAATGACCCGGGCTATATTTATTTATTTGTAGGCATTTTTGCCCCATCCTTCAAATAAATCCCCAGAATGACTTAATAATAAAACCAAAATACAAAAAGTCAGGCAAACCAAATAAAACAACATATCAAAAATAATATGCTTAAAGCAGCAAAATCTATGAAAGAACAGCACAAAGTCATCAGCAGAGTTTTAAAAAAGGCCTTGGAAAATAAAAACAAAGCCAGGTGCAACTCTGGGGATAGTCAACATAGCATTACCACCAAGAAAGTATTTTCCTCAGTTCCCATCAACGCGCCGTATTAGGGCCCATAATGAAGATTTTAGAGCATAGAAACGCACATGGCTACTCCTGCAGGTACTCTGGAGTGTAAATATCTTATACTTCCAATGCCTAAATAGTTGTGAAGAAGAAAATCTTTTATTTCTCTTTTCGGTACTGTGGCCATGCATTAAAATAGTCATTCATCTTCAGGTCTTTAACTTTGTAATGCATTCCAATCTACTCATCAGGCTCTGTTATTTTTGTTTTGTGTTGTATTAAGTATATGCACTAGAGAAGAATAGGATGGGCAGGACCACTTTCCTTTGCAGTTAAAACTTTGTGATTTGGTGTACAAAAGTATTAAGAAATGCCTTCACTACATATATATCCTCAAAGGCATAGCATATATGTTTAGGGGATACTATTTATTTTGTGACACTGTGCCTTATTTCTACTTGTGAAAATCAGTTCCCAAAGGTTTATCACACTATCTAGATTAGAATAAGCAAGAAACAGAATGCAAGATGGAACTATGCAGATATGTCTCTGCATAGACACACCCTGTGTACTCAAGTTGTTCTAGTAAAATATAACAGCTGTTTCCTCACTAGTTCTCCAGGCTCTGACCACCCTAAGTGGAATCCTTTTCATAAAATGTTCAGTTATCCAGGCTAGTTGATACTGTCTTTCCCTTCTATGTATTATTTTACCCCTGTAAAAAAGAAACAATCTAAAGGCTACTTAAGACTAGAATCTTTTATCAAAATTTGAAATCTATATTTAGCCACAGGTACCTTAAAAAACCAGGCCAATTCTTTTTCTTTATTTCTTTTTTGGCAACAAAAAACTTACTCTCTTTGGGTTTAGAAGTCAAAAGGGATTGATAAATAGTAACAGAGACTTGCAAATCAGTAAAGATCAACAGTTACATAACACTGCATAATCATTCTTTTCTTGGGCTGTTCCTTCATGTATTTGATTTGTAGTTTGACATATCCCATTTATATTTGGTATGCATAATTCCACAGTTATAGAAAAAGAAGTGAGAGTTTAATTAGAAAAACTGTCAGTTTCCAAGAATCTAAGGTTTGAAACCTTCTGGATCACATCAGTCTTGATAAGCAGAAGGCACTTTACCAACACCCAAGTCACCTACATTTAGCAATCACATGCATTATAAACACCCTTTTAATGATGTAAGTATATACTTCAACAGTCAAGATTCATAAATTAGTAGGCAGGATATTTCAGGATAGTGGGGTACTTCAGAAGGTTTGCATGTGTTCATACAGAAGTTAATACAATTTTTTCAGTGTACTAGGACATTAGGCAATGGGAAAATATTTTTTAAATTGTTCCAAGATTCTACAGTAGTGAAAAATGATGTTCCCTTAATACCAACAATGCTTTATAAAGATTATGTGTGCCCCTTCCCAGCACTAGAGGTGTAGTCATCTGGGGTTTGGGGGGTCTTAGACTCCTTACCTTTTTGGAAGCAGGGTCTCAGCAATGCCCCTATGTCTCCAGCATCCTACGAGCCAATCAGCATGAAAGGGGAGTGTGTTAGCCACTAAGAAGAGTCTTCTAACATGCTTCCTTGTCCTTTCCTGCTGATTGGAGCAAATCAGAGTGAAGGAAGCTGAGAAGATTCTTTTCAGTAGCTAACACTCTCTGCTTTCATGCTAATAGGCTTCTAGGGACATATGTTGTTGCTGGAGAGGGTTAACAAGTATCTCATCCTCAACCCAGTAGTGTGTGTGTGTGTGTGTGTGTCTGTCTGTCTGTCTGTCTGTGACAATTATGAAGCAAACCAGCAGTTCTGAATTTGCCACTACACTACTGCCTAGCACTAATGGCCAATGAAGATTCAGAAGGGTTAATTTTATTTCATTTCCTGCACTTTCCCCTCATAGTAAAATATGTAGATACTATAGTAGGGTCTTCTACAGAATTATGCTTTTTAAAGGGATGATTATGTACAAACAATTAACAGAACCCATAAAATTAGCATTCCAGACATGTACTAGGTATATATTAAAATAATCACATGGGCTGTATTCAAAGAAGTAGTTTTACTAGAGCAAGGACTTCTGGCAGTGCAACAGAACTCTTCTCCTCTTCCTACACATGTTCCTAAATCTGTTCGTCATTTCCCCCAACCCTCCGGAGCAGACTTTGGGAGAACACAGAAAAAGGAGGAGAATTTCTGTTGCACAAGCAGAAATCCTTGCACTAACAAGACTGCTTCATGGATACAACCCATGAAATCAGATAATTCATCAGTATTCAAAAATTCATATATTTACATATCATATGGTCCAAAATATGTTTTTATTTTCTTTTTGCTCACATGCCACACTTCCTCTTCATTCTACAGTTTAGGCTATACCATTCAGCCATTTCAGAATTACTCCTTAATAATGAGCCATAAATGTGTGAACTCTCCTGGAGATGATTCATTGGCTCATACGCTGCAGAAACTATACAAAATGCTTGTCTGATTCAAGACCTAGTTTTAACAGCTGTACTTTTATATCTGACAAAGTATCAGTAATGACTGACAACCATAGGGGAGTTCTCATGCTACTGCAGAAAAACTGGATAAATTTCTAGAGTGGACTGTGCTTGGCATCTAGCACATATTGTGGCAGGCAAAGGTACGACTGTGCTCTCCTTTAATTCCCAAGACTTTCTAGTCAGTGTATCCAACTAGGACTGCAGAGTCCCAAGTTCAAATTTCAATACACACATAAAGGTTACATAGTGACTTTGGGCATTTTGCTGCATCTAACCTATTTCACAAGGTTGTTGTGAGGAAAAGAGAGGGTGGAGAGAACCAGGCACATTGCCCTGAGCTTCTTGGAAGCCAGGCAGAACAAAATTATAATAAAAATGTAACGAAGAAATAAAATAGCATGAACTATTAGGGGTTTCATGTCAATGGCTGTGTCGCATATGTTGGAGAGAGTACCCTGCTATTTCATGATGCAGACAGGATGGCAGCACACAAACCAATTCCTTCAAAATGCCACAGGCCAAAGTGGAGGTGATGTAATTGGAACCAGAGACAGGATACTAGCAAACATGTTTAAGGTACCCATCAACAAATTGTATGTGCTGATTTCATATACAATTAAACTGCTCCAAGAAGTGAAATATTCAAGTTGCTTTTTGAACATAAAGAACCCATGAACATAGGCTGCAACCAGCTGTGGTGAAGCTATATCAAGAGCTGGCAAACATGCTTCATTAATCCTCCAGGGATGTGAGAATAATGATGATCTGAATCCCAAGGCATATTTATTTGAAGGAGTTGCTGCATCCCAGATGAGTAAGAAACAGACCCTTAAAGAATCAGCCTGAGGATGTCAAGTACCATGCTGTGGCAAAAGGATTTTTAAGCCTGTTCATGGTTTTCACAAAGTGAAATTTTAAGCTGTAATCATGGCTGCTGTTCTATTTGACACTCAAGACAGAGAACAAATTCAGCTTCTCTGAATAGAAACCCTTAAGAAATCTCCCAATGTCATGCCACAATGAAAAGGATATGGCAACCATACTGTGAACTGAAACCATTCAGTTCAAAAGTCTATTGATATACCTCTTCTCTGCAGAGGCCTCCTACAAAAGCAGCCCTGAAGAGAAGACAGATCCATTCACCAGTCTTTTCCATGTGGATCTGCTGTCACCAGAGCTGCATCTTGTCATCTGAACCCTAAGGAGGCACCTCTAGCATGGATTCTTATGAATGGACCATGGACTCCTCAGGGGATCAGTAAAGGCCTGAGAAATTTCCCCAAAGAAGTCCTCATAGATTGAAACCTGTTGCCTCGAAGAAACCAACGGCTGCAGAAAAATACACTGGCATGTTAATTGCCCAGATTCAGCATGCAGGGGATGGGACTTTAATTTTGACTATTTAGCCAAGGCTGAAAAGCTCTGGTAGTTGCTCCAGGACAGTGCTGACACCACATGCTCTCCCTGCCTCAGCTGCAGGACTGCTAACCATGGTCATGAACCTACTGAGGTCTGAATCAGCATCTTAGTCCAGACTTTCCACGGGAACCATGTTCTTTTTTCCACCACCACCACCTGCCCCCCTATGAGCTCTGCTGTTCCCATCCCAAAAGAGTTAAGTCTGGCGTTATGAGAGAGCCACTGCAGCTCTCATTCTGAAATTTGGCAAGCTTCATCCCCTCAGGAGGGGTAACCATGCCTGCCATTGCATCACATTCTGGCAGAAAATGAAAAAGTTATACACTTTTCATTTGGTTTTTTTTAAATCAATCTTTAAACGTGCCATCCTGGATGTATCTGCATACAATTTGGCTGGGTTTATTCACTGTGGCAGGGCTTTTTCTGCAAATCTTCCTGCAAATTTCATCCACTTTGGGCCAAAAGGGGGGAAAAGTTATAACAGTTTTAGATTTCCTTTTATATTGAATGGGGAACACAGAACTTCACCTTATACAGAGTGATTCAGAACATGGAGCATTAACTAAGGTGAATAGAGCACAGAGTGACTCAATCAGATCAGAATTTTAGATTTTAAGGGTACTATTTGTCCCCTTTCCCACCACCCCCATCACTTTTCTGTTGTTTCCCTGCGTTCATTTTAGAATGTAAGCCCTTTAGGATAGGATCCAAAGAATTACACATTCCATGCACCCAAAAGACCTTTGAACTTGAGTTGCTCAGACAACAGCCCCCATGCAACATGCCAACCCTGTTTTGAAACCAAGCAGAGTTTCAAAAGTAGCATCTGATATGGCAAGTGGGCTGCCATTCAAAGAAAACATTTAAAAAATCCAACTGGGCACACCTAGGCCTTCAAGCATATGCAAAAATGCTCTTTGGTTTTCAACTCAATCTTCTATACAAAACTAATAAATAAAGAAGCCTGTCCAAAGGATCAGATCACCAAACAAAAAGATAGCAAATAAATAGTTAAATTGCTTTCCACTTTGCCTCTGGCCAAAGGTTTTCCAGGTTAGCATTGAAGGCTACAGCATCAATGTTAAATTAAAAAGGTGGCAGAGCAGCTTTTAAACTGACTGAGGGGGGAAACCCGACAGGAGCTGAGGAAGGTCTGGTTCGGAATAAACCTCCCCCCTGGGATAAAGACCAAAGAAATGATGAAATTTTAAAAGGGGTAGGCCTAGAAGTAGGCATTGTGAGAGCAGGGGCACAGGATATAAATTCAGAAGAGCAAAATTACCACAGGCCTAACCACAAGTGCCAAAGACATTTGAAGAGAGACACTGCTTACAAGTGCCTGTACACTAATGCTAGGAGCCTCCGAACCAAGATGGGAGAACTGGAGTGCTTGGTCTTAGAGAAGAGCATTAATACAGTGAGCATAATGGAGACCTGGTGGAATGGAGAAAACCAGTGGGATACGGTTATCCCTGGATATAAACTATATCGGAAGGACAGGGAAGGACGTATTGGTGGTGGTGTCGCTCTATACGTGAAAGAAGGCATTGAATCCAGCAAGCTCGAAACCCCAAAAGAGGCAGACTCCTCCACAGAATCGTTGTGGGTGGCGATACCATGCCCCAGGAGGGATTTAATACTGGGAACGATCTATCGTCCCCCTGATCAAAATGCTCAGGAAGACCTTGAGAGGAGATATGAAATTGAGGAAGCATCCAAACTAGGAAATGTGGTAGTAATGGGTGACTTCAACTACCCAGACATAGACTGGCCGCATATGTGTTCCAGTCACGACAAAGAAGCAAAATTTCTAGATATTCTAAATGACTATGCCCTAGACCAGTTGGTCATGGAACTGACCAGAGGGACGGCAACCCTGGACTTAATCCTCAGTGGGGACCGGGACCTGGTGCGAGATGTAAGTGTTGTCGAACCGATTGGGAGCAGTGACCATAGTGCTATTAAATTAAACATACATGTAAATGGCTAATTGCCAAGAAAATCCAACACGGTCACATTTGACTTCAAAAGAGGAAATTTTACAAAAATGAGGGGATTGGTAAAAAGAAAGCTGAAAAACAAAGTCCAGAGGGTCACATCACTCAAAAATGCTTGGAAGTTGTTTAAAAACACTACATTAGAAGTGCAACTGGAGTGCATACCGCAGATCAGAAAAGGTACTGTGATGTCCCGGTATTTTAATGTCTGTAAATATGGTAAGTGCGGGTTTATTAAGTGATATATGGTAAGTGACTGAGTGAGAGGGGGGAGTACATGGGCCAGAATGCTGGAGAATGCTGTATGATGATTGGCTGAGTGTTTGAGTGGCTGAAGGTATAAATGAGAGGATGACAGTTGGTTCAGGGTTCTGTTTTGTGGGGGAGGTCGGTTGGTTGTGGAGTGTGGATTGGAGTTGGTTGTGGGTTGGATTATATTTGGCTGGTATTTAGGCAGAATATATAAGACTGGAAACATAAAGAGTAACACTAAATGAAACCATACGCTTATTGAACATTCCTAAAGTAATCTTGTTATTTCCTGGTGTTATCAAATAAATACTTTTATTGGTTTACCAAAAGCCTGATCCTTGGCTGGGGATACACAGACCAGAAGGGAGGGCAGGGTAATTACCAAGGCTGGAGGGAAACAGTATCAAATAAATGGTGGCAGCGGTAAAGGGAGATATTGTAATATTGTTAAGTATCCAGAGCAACCAGGATTGTATGCTTTATAGACAAAGAGACAAGGGGGGATTGTGGACAGCAAGGGCAACCAGACACAAAGTTACAATAAGCCATAGGGAGACTAGGCGAAGTCTCTAGCAGTATTGTTTACAGGGAGTGGCTGGTGGTGCTGCCCAGCAGTGGGATCTTGTGAGATCTGTGCTAGGGTGAGCTAAAGAAAAATAAAAATTACATTTGTCCCTGGTGGGAGCCACAGGTGGGAGCCTGACAGGTGGTGCCAGTGGGAGGAACATTACAGGTACCGCCAGGGCCAAGAAGATGCCAGCATGGTTAACGAGCAAAGTCAAGGAAGTTCTGAGAGGCAAAAAGTCTTCCTTCAGAAAATGGAAGTCTTGTCCGAATGAAGAAAATAAAAAGGAACACCAGCTCTGGCAAAAGAAATGCAAGAAGACAATAAGGGATGCTAAAAAAGAATTTGAGGAGCACATTGCTAAGAACATAAAAACCAACAAAAAAAATTCTATAAATACATTCAAAGCAGGAGACCATCTAGGGAGGCGATTGGACCCTTGGATGATAAGGGAGTCAAAGGTCTACTAAAGAACGATAAGGAGATTGCAGAGAAGCTAAATGAATTCTTTGCATCTGTCTTCACAGTGGAATAGGGCAGATCCCTGAACCTGAACTAACATTTGCAGGAAGGGATTCTGAGGAACTGAGACAAATAGTGGTAACGAGAGAGGAAGTTCTAGGCTTAATAGACAATATAAAAACTGACAAATCACCGGGCCCAGATGCCATCCACCCGAGAGTTCTCAAAGAACTCAAATGTGAAATTGCTGATCTGCTAACTAAAATATGTAACTTGTTCCTCAGGTCCTCCTCCGTGCCTGAGGACTGGAAAGTGGCAAATGTTACACCAATATTCAAAAAGGGATCCAGGGGGGATCCCAGAAGTTACAGGCCAGTTAGCTTAACTTCTGTCCCTGGAAAACTGGTAGGAAGTATTATTAAAGCTAGATTAACTAAGCACATAGAAGAACAAGCCTTGCTGAAGCAGAGCTAGCATGGCTTCCGCAAGGGAAAGTCCTGTCTCAGTAACCTATTAGAATTCTCTGAGAGTGTCAACAAGCATATAAATAGAGGTGATCCAGTGGACATAGTGTACTTAGACTTTCAAAAAGCTTTTGACAAGGTACCTCACCAAAGACTTCTGAGGAAGCTTAGCAGTCATGGAATAAGAGGAGATTGGTTAAGAAGCAGAAAGCAGAGAGTAGGAATAAATGGACAGTTCTCCCAATGGAGGGCTGTGGAAAGTGGAGTCCCTCAAGGATCGGTATTGGGACCTATACTTTTCAACTTGTTCATTAATGACCTAGAGTTAGGAGTGAGCAGTGAAGTGGCCAAGTTTGCCGACACTACTAAATTGTTCAGGGTTGTTAAAACAAAAAGGGATTGCGAAGAGCTCCAAAAAGACCTCTCCAAACTGAGTGAATGGGCGGAAAAATGGCAAATGCAATTCAATATAAACAAGTGTAAAATTATGCATATTGGAGCAAAAAATCGACCAGGAGAGAGACCTCGGGGTTGTAGTGGACAGCACGATGAAAATGTCGACCCAGTGTGCGGCAGCTGTGAAAAAGGCAAATTCCATGCTAGCGATAATTAGGAAAGGTATTGAAAATAAAACAGCCGATATCATAATGCCGTTGTATAAATCTATGGTGCGGCCGCATTTGGAATACTGTGTACAGTTCTGGTCGCCTCATCTCAAAAAGGATATTATAGAGTTGGAAAAGGTTCAGAAGAGGGCAACCAGAATGATCAAGGGGATGGAGTGACTCCCTTATGAGGAAAGGTTGCAGCATTTGGGGCTTTTTAGTTTAGAGAAAAGGCGGGTCAGAGGAGACATGATAGAAGTATACAAAATTATGCATGGCATTGAGAAAGTGGATAGAGAAAAGTTCTTCTCCCTCTCTCATAATACTAGACCTCGTGGGCATTCAAAGAAGCTGAATGTTGGAAGATTCAGGACAGACAAAAGGAAGTACTTCTATACTCAGCGCATAGTTAAACTATGGAATTTGCTCCCACAAGACGCAGTAATGGCCACCAGCTTAGATGACTTTAAAAGAACATTAGACAAATTCATGGAGGACAGGGCTATCAATGGCTACTAGCAATGATGGCTGTGCTCTGCCACCCTAGTCAGAGGCAGCATGCTTCTGAAAACCAGTTGCCGGAAGCCTCAGGAGGGGAGAGTGTTCTTGCACTTGGGTCCTGCTTGCGGGCTTCCCCCAGGCACCTGGTTGGCCACTGTGACAACAGGATGCTGGACTAGATGGGCCACTGGCCTGATCCAGCAGGCTCTTCTTATGTTATCACTAACACACTGACAATAGAATCACTACAAATGGTAAAAAAAATTACCCATAAAAGGTGCATTCATGAGAAAATGACGCACATATTCGAATACTTTGGCGAAAGACTGGCTTCTTAGGCAGAGAGTCTTAGGCATACTTTTGTTCATAAAAACCAACTGACTTTCTCTCAAAAGTAGATAAAATGTAGTATTATCTCACCAGCTGAAAATGCAAAAAAACTCAAATTCATGTTGAATTGTCAGTGACTATTATTTTGAAAGAGAGAACTTCACATCATTTCCTCATTGCCCAATCATATGACACAATTTGTGTGTGCCAGTGAAGTAGATATTATTAGTTCTTCATTAGTTACCACCATGGATCACCAGTGATATCACATAGCCACATAACTAAGTGTACCAACGCAACTTGCCAACAATTGTACCTTTTGTGCATGAAGATGTGTGGCGCAAAACAATAATCAATAAAGCCAATACTTTATTATGTACTTGAAGCCTCAAATATAGGTACTATAAAACACAACCTTCACCATGCTGTACTGTGGATAATTCACTTGCAATATTTTACATGAAAAGCTCATGTAAGAGCTTAATACAATGATGCTTCTAACTGTGAACCAATAGGATTTAGGCAGTAAATTCATTGGAGCTTTACTGCTGACATAACTCTGCAGATTACTATGCATATCAGGGATGAGGGATTTCTGTACCCCTCCAGATATCATTGGACTCCAGCTCCCATCAGCTATAGCCAGCATGGCCCATGCTTGGAGATTATGGGAGCTGTAGTTCAGCAATATCTGGAAAACCATAGGTTCCTCGTCCTTGCTTTACAGTAAGTTCAGGCTTCCAGTGTTACATCTCATTGAAACACACAAGTTTAATCACTTATTTAATAAATACTAGAGATCTCTATAGGACTTGAGCATGGCAAAATGTCTTCAAAGGGTGATGCTATCTAGCTTCATCCACTTCAATGTGATGTGTAGAGAGCTCCCGTAAAATTCAAACAGAGGTTGGTGATGTGATTCCATCATATACAAGATATTGTGCATTATGTGCAATGAGAGAAGGAAATTAGTGTGGTTTCAATGCATAGTCTCATAAATCTTCTCAAAAATATATTTGCTGTTTATAGAGAAGGTGAGAAAAATAACAGTACTTACCTTATGGCCAGTATCTTTAGATATGAGTAGCTATGTAACCACAACTACATTTTTTATGACAAGAAAATGAATCTCATTCAACATTTGTGACAGAAATGTTTCCTTTTCTAGTTCTCAAAAGTTGGTTCCCTCTTCCTGACACAGATACCTATTTTATGCCAAAATCTGGCAGTTTTGGAGAAAACATAACTACTCTTAGACAAACAGGACTTCCTATTGCTGCAGGAACAGAAGCTCAGTAAAGTCAATTAAGAACCCATGTGGAACTGCAGAGGAAAATTTAGAGAGCATCAGAGTAGATCACCCTTCTTAGAATTCCTCCTAGTCCAAAGGTATTTTTTCTTCCCCTCAAACGCAAGGTAACTTATGGGTCTTTTTAAGAACTCAACAGAAGAGCTTCCCGCGCAAATGCATGCCAAAATGTGTATTGTAAATACTCTACTTAACAGGTTAATGATGATTTGATTTAACAAATACAGTTAAATTAGTCAGTCAATTCAAGTACGAAATGAAAAGGTTTCAAAGCCCCACTGCAGTTTTAGACTCTAGAATGCTGAGCTGTGGTACAGACTGCCACCAAAACTTCAAGTTCTTTTCACCGTAGCCAACACGGTGCCCTCCAGGAGATGTTGGACTACAACAACTTCCATCAGTCCCAGCAAGCATGAAAAATGGTCAGGGACTGTGGGAGCTAGAGTTCCAACAACAGTTGTAAAGTAACACATTGGGCTAATCCTGGTATATGCCTTTGCAGTGGGTTGGATCCAGACTTAGTCATGCTTAATCCATAAAATCAATGCCACTTATGTTTTGTCATGACTAATTTGTCCCACTGACTTTAATGGGTCTCTAAGCATGACTAGATCTGGATCTAAACCGACATGCATATTTTTGTGTTAAACTGCCTTCTCCCAGCAACAATCCTGGCTTGACAGCAAGTGCACTGAGCCAGCACACAAGGTGTTTGGTTTTTAAAAAAAGGTAGAACAATTAACGTTCAGCATTGTGATGTGTCCAAATATAAGGAAAAGAGAATGGACCACAACATGAAAAAAGTGTCTTCATTGTGTTAAAGAAAGACGGGAGTATCTGCTGTGCTGAGGCAATGCTTTTCCATAAGCTGCAGTGTCTGTGAAGCACAGCCCATATGATGCAGAGGGTGTGGTGTTTTTTTCTGCACACACAGTACACGCACAAAAGAAGCAGTTTCCCTAGCAACCAAGCCGCAATGAAATTTATCAAGACAGCTCCTCACCCTCTACAAATAATTGGATAACACTGCATGGACCAGCTGACACCTAGCGTCTGGTCTGAATGCTCCTGCATGAAACTATTTCCTATGCTCACTATACCAGGCAATTAAAATATTTTCCTATTTCAAGAAAAGGGAGCACTGGCATTTAAAGCCTCTAGTATACCATTCAGCCAAAATAACATATAAGCTAATCGTCATTAGTGTGCTGTATATATGCGTTTGCGTGTGTGTGTGTGCTCACATAGACACCACTGCTATCCAATTCTATTAGCTTAATAGATTGACAAATAGACCATTTAAATATTTAATATTAATCTCCAAAGAGATCTCGTGAATAGAATTGATATTTTTAGAAGTACAGACATAGAATCATAGAGCTAGAAGGGGCCTATAAGGCCATCAAGTCCAACCCCCTGAACATGCTGAAATAGTTTTTCTCATTTATGGCATGGGCATACAAAGTCACCAACTTAAGTTCTGAAAATATAAATAGTACACCTACCCAAAAGATAATGCACAGTAAAATACAGCAACTCATAACCAATGCAACCAAACAACATCATCACAAGCTTTAGGCTACAAAGGGATTGAGCCCCACTGAATGGGATTTACTTCTATTCTAAGGCAACACATATAAATTGTACTGCAAGTCTTTCAGTAGTGGTGAAAAGCAGCAGAGGAAGACCATCCCTTCATTTTCACTTCTAGTATGGTAAACGTTCTTTTATTCTAAATTAAAAATAGGCTGGGAATGAAATATAGAAAGATTGAAAGAGCAAACATTCTAGAAGAAATGGATGCTAAATCAACATATATAGAAGTACTTCACAGTGAAGTTTATTTTGTAAAATTGGCACCACCTTATGGCTTGGATTCAGCGTTTATTCCTGCCTGTAGAGCATGCCCCACATGGAATTCTGCTTGTGGGAGGGCGACTTTTGTCTGCAGCCCCTTGTATCCTCTGAATATCCAAAAAAGTGTGGAGGTGATGCTGAGTGCTGCAAGGGAAAGAAGGAATTGGCAAAATTCTCCCAAAACCCTTCCATCAGTGGGATACCTCCAGTGGATCAAAAGCCTTCCATAGACAAGAGCCCTTTTATTCACAGAAGGTGAAGTCTGGATCCAATCCTATGTTTAGTGAAATGAGGCTTTACACATATACCTGCAACAAAATGTTGCAGTGTGGAATGCTTCTGTTCAGTGCTGCAATCACAAGCTACAAGATATATGTTACAGTGCTATACCATGGACGGTCCTATTTTTTTGCAGTTACACTCTGCAGTCTCTGCAGGTACAGTAGGAATGTTTTCTGACCCAGTTTCTCATCAGTCTCTACTTAGCTGTATGCTAGTGATGCTTCTGGCATGCCAATCAGATACTGCAGCCTGCAGAGCAGTTTGGTACAGCACATTCACAGTTACTACTTAATTTTTTTAAAAAAAACCAGTGGAAAAGTACTATTTTCAACTGCCTAATAAAACTGAAGCCTCTTTCACACATGCTATCTGGTACACTTAGACATGCTGATTTTGTATTGGCACAATCACATAACTCTATGTGTGTGTGTGTGTGTGTGTGTGTGCGTGTGCGTGCATTTTTTCAAATGATCTCTTCCGCTCACAGTCTGGGGAAAGAAAGCAGCACCAGTCCAGATCAGAGGGACAAGGCAGGGGGTCGCTATCATCCATAAAAATGTCATCTCCTTTGCCAGGAGACCCATCCTCGTGTCTGGGTTTGAAGTATTGTTTGTGGTGGGCCAGACAGACAGAACAGGGATACTGTTAGTGTACCATTCACCCCACTACACTAGAACCTCCCTAAATGAGCTGGCAGAAGTAGTCTCAGATGTGGTGTTGGAGGACCCCTTCATGGTAGTTTTAGGAGACTTCAATAATCATGCTGAGGCTGCCTCAGATGGGCTGGCTTCGGACTTCATGGCCTCTATGACACCCATGGAGCTGTCTCAGTACATCACTGGTCTGACATGTAGATGGACATCCCTTGATCTGGTTTTTGCCACTGAGCAGACTGGTAACACTCTGTTGACTGGGAGACTTGTTTGAGTTCATTGTCATGGACAGATCACTCCCTGGTAAGGTTTGGGTTGAACGCAGCCACTTCACGCTGCAGGGATGGGGGACCTATTGAGTGTTGACCATTGTACTGTACTGTCACTGAGTGTTTTTCCATCAAGTCTGAAAGTCTGGAAAGTTACAAGAAGTGTCTGGAGAAGCAGCCTTATCTGCTGTGCCTGGCCTGAGAGAGCAGACATCCAAGGCCAGTAGTTGTCATGGTAACGGGAGATAACAGCTTGGGAAAACGTCTAACTGTTGATGTTAGAGTGCTGTCTGTGTCTGTCTTACTTTTGCTTTTGAAGAGGGAAGGGGGGGGGAACTATGCCTTAAGCCTTAATGTCTCAGTAAAGACTCTTAAAACTTTCTCAAGCCTCTGTGAAGTTTCTTGCTCAACTTAACTCCAAAGTAACGTTCGATGTCACGCAACAACGCTCACACATCAACAGGGTTATGGGCCCAGATCCACAGTGCGTTACACAGGAGTAAGTGGCTGGTCTGAACGGCAGACGGAGATCCAGAGGGCAGTGTGATTGATTGTGCCAGACAGGGGTGAGCAGAGATGGCTGCTGTAAACATGTCTGGTGCAGGCTTGCCAATGGAGAGGCTTACGGGAAAGAATTATGGCAGTTGGAGGCCAAGAATGCGTACTTTCCTGATAAAAGAGGATTTATGGGAAGCTATTGAAGGAACACCCCCTGCACCCCTTACAGCGGCCTGGATACGGAATGATGAGAGGGTGCAGGCTTTTATTACTCTGGCTCTATCCGACTCTCAACTGCTACACGTGAGAGATGTTACAAACGCCAAACAGATGTGGGACGTGTTGGAGGCCCTTCATGTGCAACAGACCGCGGGATCTAAGTTGTGTTTGGCAAGGAAGCTGTATCAGATGCGCTTCACGGGTGAGTGCGACATGAGTGAGCATCTCACGGAATTCAGGCGCTTGTTTGCTGAGTTACAGGATCGAGGAGTCGAGCACTCTGTCCTTCAAAAGACTTATTTGATCCTGGCTTCACTCGATGGGAGTTGGAATAATTTTGTAATGGGAATTGAAGCTATGCCTGACGGTGGCCTGAACGTTGAATTTATTGAGGAAAAATTGACCCAGGAATGGCAGCGGAGGCAGGAGGCGAAAAATGCCGAGCTGAAGGAGGCTGTCGGAAGCAAGCAGGATTACAAGCAGGAGCAGCAGCGGCTAAAGGCTTGTTATGTCTGCGGGGCTCGTGGGCATCTCCAGAGAGACTGTGCAGTCAAGCGAAACTCCAGAGAAGGAAGCTGGAAACAGGGAAGTGTGAACTTTGTTTGTAAACAGAAGTCTCACAATTTGGGACAAATTGACTGGATTCTTGACAGTGGTGCGTCCCATGTATTAATCACAGACAGGAGTTTGTTTTACACGTCTACAGATGAGCAGGACTCTGTTCTTATGGCGGATGGATCGCGGAAAAATGTGGAGGCTCGAGGACTGGTGAGATTTGATAAGCTTGGAATACTGTCAGATTGTTTGTTTGTACCAGAACTGTCTCATAACATGTTGTCTGTGAGAAAACTGACCAGTTGTGGGTTTTCAGTGTTGTTTGACAGAGACAAATGTTATGTAATGAGAGGAGATGAAGTGTGCATGCAGGGAAGCCTTAATGATTCACAGTTTGTAATAAAGAGCAGTCAAGCAGGGTGTGCTGTGTTAAATGCTGAGGCACAGACACATCAGGGCTGCGTCCATGATTGGCATCAAAGGCTGGGGCATGCAAACTTTGACACGGTTAAGAAAACCCCTATGCATAGTGAAAACATGTGGTTAAAAGACTGTGGGCAGCTAATGGATTGTGATGCTTGCCATAAAGCGAAAATGACAATTGCACCAATAAACCGGGAGGCTGAAAGCACCACAACAGCTCCCTACCAGCTAGTTCATGTTGATTTATCAGGGCCAATAAACAGTTCACGTGGAGGTGCGAGATTCTTTATGGTGGTGGTTGATGATTTTACGAGATTTTGTCATGTTTATTTGCTCAAGCAGAAAAGTGAAGCTGAGCAGAAGCTGAAACTGTTCATTAAGAGAATCGAAACTCAACATGGCACCACGGTGGGGGCTATACGCTCAGACCAGGGAGGGGAATTCACAAGCAAAGCATTGAGTGACTTCCTCGAGAGTAAGGGAATACGCCAAAGTTTCACAGCTCCTTATTCTCCGTTTTCTAACGGGACCGCGGAGAGAAAAAACAGGGTGCTTCAGGAAGCAATGAGAGCCATGCTAATGGATTCCAGTTTAGGGAACTCCTTCTGGGCAGAGGCAATTCTGTATGCGAATTACATTCACAACCGGGTGTTACATAGTGCAATTAAAATGTCACCCTACGAGAAGCTCTAGTGCCTTTGAGACGTTCTGAGAGATCCAACATTGGCAAACCGCCTGAAAGATTTACTGTAGAATTAATAACCAGTCCTGGAATGCATAAAGAGGTTGAGATGGATCCTGAGACACTGTATCTGACTTGTGTTCAGCCGCAGTTTGATTGAATAAAGTTCTAGCTAAATGTACAGAGATGTTCTGAAATGTACTGAAATGTAAACTGGATCTGTATGATGTAATGTACTGAAATGTAGTGCAAGATGTATTGTAGAAATGTATTATGGTTATTGTTGTAATGAATTGCAGACGTGATGGGAAAAAAGGGGGGTATGTTGACCATTGTACTGTACTGTCACTGAGTGTTTTTCCATCAAGTCTGAAAGTCTGGAAAGTTACAAGAAGTGTCTGGAGAAGCAGCCTTATCTGCTGTGCCTGGCCTGAGAGAGCAGACATCCAAGGCCAGTAGTTGTCATGGTAACGGGAGATAACAGCTTGGGAAAAGGTCTAACTGTTGATGTTAGAGTGCTGTCTGTGTCTGTCTTACTTTTGCTTTTGAAGAGGGAAGAAGGGGGGAACTATGCCTTAAGCCTTAATGTCTCAGTAAAGACTCTTAAAACTTTCTCAAGCCTCTGTGAAGTTTCTTGCTCAACTTAACTCCAAAGTAACGTTCGCTGTCACGCAACAACGCTCACACATCAACATTGAGATGGTCTGCCCTTGGAGACTTATGGAATCTGAAGGATTCCTAAATGCTCTGGGGGCCTGGTGCTCCTGTCAAGACTCTTGTCACACAATGGAATAATAAGATGCGCAGAGCCATTGACATGATCACTCCTGAGAAACCTTGCTGCCATTGTGGAGCACACAGGTCACCTTGGTACTCTAGTGACCAGTGTGGAATGAAACAGGAGGGTACATGGTTAGAGCACAATGGCATAAATCTTGGTCTGAACCTGACCAAGCATGTGTGAGGTGGCATTATTGCAGCTACCACGGTGGCAGTGAAGAAAGCCTATTTCTCCACTACCGTTGCATTCGCATGCCACCCTGGACTCCTACTGGGAGGAAGGGCAGGATATAAATCTAATAAATAAATGTAGCCATCTGGCAGAGCTTTTCAAAGTGGTGAATGGGTTTTTGTCATCTGGCCAAGAGACTTTGCTGTGACACCCTTGGCAGCCTGCTGTAACAACTTTGAGAGGCACTTTAGGGGCACAATTGCTCAGATTCAGATGTACCGGATGAGTTTCAATTACTGCAGCCTGAGGATGTGGACAAGCTGCTTGAAGAAGTGCAACTGGCCACCTGTCTCCTTGCCCATCTTGCTTTCTTAGAGCTAGCAGTAGATTGACTGGGTGGGTCCAGGGAGAGATCAATGCTTCACTGGAAAAGGGTAAAGTACCATCCGCCTTGAAGGAGGCAGTGGAACATCCCCGCCTTACAAAAACCTCCTTGAACCCAGAAGTGTTAAACAACTATCGCCAAGGGACAAATATCCCCTTTTGGGGCAAGGCCCTCAAAAGGTGGTTGCAGTCCATCTTTAGGCATGCTTGGAGAAGACTGAATATTTGGATCTATTTCAGTCTGGCTTTAGGCCTGGTCATGGTACCGAAACTGCCTTGGTCACCCTGGTTGATGACAGGAGAAACATGAGGGATGTGTAACCCTACTCATAATTCTTGATCTCTCATTTGATACAGTTGACAATGGTATCCTTCTGGAGCAGCTTGGGGAGGTAGAGGTTGGAGACACTGTGCTTCAGTGGTTCTGAATGGCTGAGGAACATGAAATTTAAAGTTTTGGAATGGCCTAGTCAAAGTCCAGACCTAAACCCCATTGAGATGTTGTGGCAGGACCTGAAAGGCACAGTTCATGCTCAAAAACCCACAAATGTCACTGAGTTAAAGCAGTTCTGCATGGAAGAGTGGGCCAAAATTCCACCACAGAGCTGTGAGAGACTGATCAAGAACTACAGGAAGCATTTGGTTGCAGTCATGGTGATGTAACCAGGTTTTGAGTCTATGGGGGTAATTACTTTTTCACACAGTGTCATGGCCCCGTCAGAGGACTCATCAGACGAGGATGACTCGGGAGTAACAGCAGCAGACCCAGAAGCAGCAGACCCAGAAGGAGAAATGGAGGAAACTCCTGAGAACCCAGCTCCTTCTCCCCCTCAGCTGCAGAGCACCCGAGACACAGCTGAAGCCCTTCAGCCAGACGCAGTCAGTGAACAGGATACTCCCCCCTCACCTGCAGAACGTAGACAGCAGAAGGTCAGGCAGAAGAGGGGCAGGCCTGTCCACTTAAGGCCAAAACGCTGAGGGCTCACACCTGCTGACAAACCTGCTCCTTAAAAGTCAAACCTTGGCTTCAGCTTGTTGCTGACTACAACATCAGGCGTGACCACTGTGTGTCTTCCTATCCCCTGAACCTTGACTTGGACTGATCTCTCGGCAAACTAGACCCAGACCTTCACTGACGTCTCTTCTGGATTTCTGGCTTGGCACGTAAGGTTTGAATGGTCTCTGCCCTTATCTTGCTTCCTCCTTGCTAGCCTGGCAGATTTATAGCCAAGCTGCCGGCTGAGGACTTACGGCCTGGCAATTACCAAGGAATCTCCAGCCCTGCCTGCACCCCCACCGACACGGCTGTCTCAGTGAAGAGCTGACACACAGGGGCATTGGGGATTGTTTAACTTTTTTTAATAAATAAATGAAATAAGTATAAAAATTTTGTGTTATCTGTTCACTCAGGTTCCCTTTTCCCTAATATTAGGTTTGCTTCAAGGTCTGATAACATTCAGTGCCAAAAATATGCAACCATGCAGAAAATCAGACAGGGGGCAAATACTTTTTCACGGCACTGTATCTTTGCTGTATAGTGTTTGGTAAATGTTAAAGATGCACCTCCAATCCCTAATCCCACTGCAGCTTGTAAAATCAACTACAATAATGCAGTGGAAGCACAAATACTTATGCATACAAAACTGAGGGCTCCACTTTGTCAAGCCAATGAGGGCCAGTGTCTAACTCAAGAGGCTATTCTGGCTTACTCTCCTCAGCCTACTATGCTATAATACAGTCACTCCTGGAAATTATCTATTTAATAGTTGTCAAAGACCATGTTGAAGATACATCATTTAGGACTAAGGCCAAAGAGACACAATCATTGGAGGCTTCCAACACGATGAATACTTAAAATCAAGAGTTCTGGCAGGAAACAGTAGGAGAGAGCATGGTGGAATGGCCCAGCTCATCTGACTTCTGATTGGTTATATTGCTGCTGCTTACAGGAAACAGAGAGGGAGTAGTGAGGTGAAGGTGAGGTCAGCCCAATGCAAATGCACCGGCAGGCACACTGGATTGGCTCTGCCAGTGTGTTTGCACCATGCCAGCCTTGCTGCTGCCTCACCCCTTCCCCTTTATCTCCCAATTAGCAGCAGCAATGCAACCCATTGGAGGTCAGGTCAGTGGCAATGCCCTATGACACTGTCTACTACTGGTAGAAATTGTGCTGGAAGGAGAACCATATGTGACAATTTCCTGCTTATGCTGTTATCAATGGAATTTTGCAAAGAGTAGCATTAGAACTCGATGAAGAAGAATGGCTTCCTGGAAACGGGTGGCTCCTGAAGGGGTAGACTTCTTCATCCCTCCTCTGCCAGCTCTTAACAGTCTAGTCAGTGTTTGCAGACTAGAACCTTTCGTGGGCTTATATAAAATAAATTATTATTCAGAGAAGACACCACATAGGAAAACTAAGGTTCATTTCCATGAGAATATCAAACACATTTACAGTAGCAAAACAAACAGTAAGTGAGTCATTGTTATAATGTATAACTATAATTCACTGATCTGACCCAATGATGAACCTCATCTTCAGAGGGAAAAGATGCTCCAGAGCAGCATGTCTTATGCCTGAACAAATGATACATTTTTACATGTTTCAAATCATTGTTTAAAATATGATGTGTTTTTCAACCTGCTGGACAGAATGTTTCTCTTCTGCAAGAGGTCTTTCATAAAGAATTCCAACTCTAATGATTTACTGAATTCTAAAGTTTCTTCCCGAAGTTAAAACATTGTGAGAGAATAATATATATTCTGTCATACACCAAAAGAGTCTTTTAACTTTTGGTTACATTAGAAGCAGGTTCCTCACTGCACCAGTCTGGGAGCTGACACAGCTAAGAGCCATTTTTCCTCCCCATCACCACCTGCCTTGGCTAGTGCAAGTGGAAGGATTGTGGAGTGGCAACTACGCTGCTCCATCAAGTTTCACCACTGCTACTCAGGGATTTGGATTGCAGCCTAATTTACCGAGCAATCTATACAACTCTATTCAGAAGTAAGTCCCACTGAATGCTCTGGCTTCACCTACTGTAGGTCTCCCCGCCTTCTGCCCTGCACCAGCAACCACTGTGTCTGAGCTTCAGCCCATTTTTGCTTGCTTCTTCATACAATGCCTGACATAGTGCTTATCCACAGTACTCAAACTAATTTGTTTTATACCAGTGTAACAACTATCTTGGCTTCCCACAAAGAATGCACTATTGGTCTGCACTAGTGGTGGGGAAGGACCCAAAATAAGACACACCACCACCTGGATCCATTTAGGATCAAGCCCAGACTCCAGAGAGGTCTAAGCTGAACTGAAATGGATCTGTTTTAGCCCAAATGCCCTCCCCAGTGCCCTCTTCCCTAAACTTACCAAAAGTTAAAGACAGTGGGAGGAGGACTCAGGAGGCAGTGGTGTCTCCATACGGCTTGTGATGATGCCACAAACATACATTGCAGTGTCCAGGACAATCAAGAACCATGGGGAATATGGCTGCCATGGTTATCACAATTCCCAGATGATACCATGAGCATGCATTTCCAGTTATTCACCATGCCTCTGGACACTGCAGCACATGCTAACAGCATATCAAGGGCCCAACAAAGGCCTTTCATGGCATCGTGAACCTTCCCTCCACTATCACGTTCAGGTATACAGGGAAAGAGCAATGAAGAGAAGGAATTGCATTGGGACACTACAGCTGCAGCCCAATCCACACCTTACCCAATTCATGGCCTCACGTTTCTGAACATCCAAGGAATTCAAGAATATGATCCAATTCCCCCAAATGATTTGTAGTACATGTGGGAAGGAATCCACTCAGCAGATGGTGCCACCTCCTCAGGCAAAGCAGACAGTGCTTGTGAAAATACGAAGAATACCCAATTTTGAGCCATCTGGCACAACTAAAGAGGCACTGCCAAGAACGTGGCCTGATAAGCCAAAGAAAGGCCTTTTGCTGAGAAACATCATTCCTGTCATCTGAATAAAGCTAGACATACCAACTGTTACTTCAGTAAGAAGGCCTTTCTAGATAAGAATAAAATGCAACTATTGATGATTTGTTGTAGGGATTTCAGACAATATTCCCTTGTAGTATACATCCTGCTCTTGACACTTCGGTTTTCAGAGATTAAATAAGTGTGTCTGCTATTAATTTTAAAAATGCTGGGTTAGATTAAACCAGGGTTTTTTTGTGACAGTACTCACCAGAGTACAGAGTACTGGCACCTCTTCTTTTATTGCCCATGGCAGCCATTTTGTGCTGGCACCCATGGCACTTTTATCAAGATATGAATACTAGCACCTCATTTTGTTTACCAAAAAAGAACATAAAACCAACACTGTTTTGTTTCCTGTTTTAAACTGGTGGTTGGTCATTAAATGTGTTATCTTAACTGTGATGTTTTAATATGTTTTAATCTATTTTAATAAATCTTGTTAGTCACTTTGGGGATCCCAACTGGGGCTGAAAGGCAGCATAAAAATGAAAATGTGAATTAATATCTGGAAGATACAATTGATACAGAATGCACAATCTTGCTTTGATATGAGGGCTGGTCAACCACAGGAGGTTATATGAGTAGTCCTTCCTGGGCACCATTTTTCCACCATTTTTCATACATAACAAATAATGTCAGTTTTGACTTTTAAGCCCTGCAAGGCTCAGATGTTATTATGCCTTATAATCTCTAAATTCAACTAGAATTCCTTCTCGACCAGCTTTATTTACAGTCCACTACTTGTTATGTCAGCAACTATACATATAAGACACATCAATGTTCTTCTGTTGGCACTTTCCTCATCATTAACTGCAGAACTTGTATCATCTCTCTGTAAAAGGAATCTTAACAGTTAAACAAAAAACCTAATTGCTTCTGTTATAAAATGTCACACCAGTCAAATGGACCATACAATGTGCTAAAAAAATCTTCATATTATTTTTTTCTTTTTTCCTTCCAGTATAATAGAGATGGCAACGTGCAATATAGAAAAGCATAGCCACCGTACCAACACCAGTGCTGCAATTTCCATGGACAATGTATGTAAACATTTGTTTTGATATACTTACAACCCAATCGTGATAATTATTATTACTGCTGCTGCAAAGATTTATTAGTACCCAATGAACTGTAGACAGGGTTGCCAGGTCAGAAGGATTCCAAACCCTGAGGTTTCAGTGGTGTGGTCCTAGTGATGTCATGGGGGTGGGGCCCTAGTGATGTCATGGGGCAGGGCCCTAGTGATGTCATTAAGCATAATACATTATGCATCAACCACAGTTGCTTGGAGCATACCACTAAAAACAAAAAAAGCATTTGATTGGAAATTAAGAAATCTTAGCTAAATGAGAGTGTTCCCAGGTCCACCTGAAACTATGGAATAATTCTTTCTCACCTGCTTAGGAAATTTGGGCAGGGAACATTTAATCTAGCCTACTTGCTTCTGGCAAGAACGGTTTAAATGCCCTCAGGCCAGGACAGTCACCAGAAGGCCATTGCAGGAAAAAGAGAGCCTAGTGTTGTGGAGATATTAGATAGGAGCACTCAGGAATAAAGATGGATGCCCCTGAAGGCTGCAATTCTAAGCACACTTACTAAGGTCTAAGCCCCATAGAACTCAGCAAGACTTATTTCTGAGTAAATATGGTTAGGATTGTGCTGTTCATAAGGCTTGACTAGGAGTCCTCTGCAAACATATCCATATCCAAGCAGGGTTGGCAACCCCCTGCCTGAAATGCCCTGCCTGCCTTTTAATGTGGCTGCTCTAAACTTCCTTAGAGATTTGACCCTTCAATGGAGAGGTTTGAGAAATGAGTAAGAGCTAAGAAGATTCTCTATCCTTTCCTGCCTACCCTGTGGGGTGCTATAAACTCACTCTGACAAGCAACCCAATTCCAGTAAGTAATAATTGACAAAGAAAATACACATGGTTTGGTCTACCTTCACAGGCAGTTGATTAGGAACAGCAGCAATTGAAGCCACACTTCCCAGTATGTGAATTCTCTTTTATCACTGTTTTATCACTATGGGCAAGAAACAAATCATCATGTAACCAACAAGGTGCATCATCAGTGGGTTTAAGGGGGTTGCGCTGACCACATGGAACCAGTGTTGTTGCTTCTATGGATGTAAGGGAATAAGGTCAGAGGTAAATTAAATACCAATAGAAGAAAAACAAAAGACAGTGATGATTTCCTAAATGCAATACCATACCAACCACAACAAAATTCCCATGAGTAAGGCAGAAAACTCAGTATCCCAAAACCAGTCAGGGTTCCTAAACAAAACTAAAAAAATCCTGGGAGCCAGTCAGACAAGGTCACAGAAATCCCCATGCAACACAACCTGTCCTGGGGACTGCAGTTAATGCAGAATGCTGCGGCATGATTGCTGACATGAGTGAGATCCTATCAGCACATAATACCTCTGCTCTGAAATCTGCATTGGTTGCTGATTTGCTACCAGGCCAAGTTCAAGCTGTGCTTTCCATGTTACTGGTGCCACATAGTACTTGTTCTGCTCTTGTAAGAAATCGATCCTTTAGTGTGGCAGCACCTACTGATATTAGGCAGACACCTTCACTGTACTCTTTTTGGCACCTGCTAAAAACATTTTTGTTTGGGCAAGCCCATCCAGGCATGTAGAAGCTATTATGTTTTTATCTGTTTTTAACTCATTGTTGGTTTTATTATTTTGAATGTTTTAAAATCTTTGACTGTTTTTGCCAATAATTCCTTTGTTTTAATTCCTTCTGTAAACCACTTTGAGGGTTTTTTTACAATAAAATGGTATATAAATGTTGTAAATGAACTTTGGCTTTGGGCCTCTTTCCTCTTTTAGGAACAAAGGAATCTGCCTTATACCAACTCAGGCCATTTAGTACCGTCTAGCTCAATCCTGGTGACATGGACTAGCATTAGGTCTCCAGGCTTCCAGGCAACATTTTTTTCCAGTGATTGGATTTTAAACTTTTGCATGCAAAGCATGTGCCCTCCCACTGAACTATAGCCCTTCTTGTCGAAAAAAGTATCATTTAAAATTGTTCTTTTCAGTTCACTAATGAATGCACAGCATACCTAAGGCAGATCCACACCATTCATTTAAAGCACATTAAACACACATTTGCAGCATATGAATCCCACTGCAGAATCATGGGAACTGTAGTTTGTTAAGGGTGGTGGGAATTATAACTGTGGGGCAAAACTACACTTCCCAGGATTCTTTGGGGAAAGTCATGTGCTTTAAATGCAAGTTGAACGTGCTTTAAATGTACTGTAATGGATCTACTTTAAACTTTGCCTGCATGTAAATAATTTTAATTATTTTTTAAAATGGAAATGAGCTATATAGTTTACTGGGTGACCATGTGCTACTCACCGTCTCTCAGCCTAATCTGCCCCTCAGAGTGAAAACAACAGAGGGGGATCATGACTACCCCAAGGAAGAAGGGCATACTTAATATGTAGAGGAAATACTAATGTACAACCATAGTGTGAAATCAGATACTTATTGGGACATAGTATGAAGAGATATTTATATAAGCATGAGTGTCAAAGATGTTTCTTATTTATACAGATTGTAAATATATTTGTAGTGCAATCCTATGCATGTTTACTCAGAAGCAAGTCCCAATGTATTCAAGTGAGGCTTACTCAAACAGGGAAGCGTGCACAGGTCTGCAGCCTCAAGTGATAAGGAACTTCACTCACCCAACCCAAAATTCAAAATCATGCCACTTTAAGTTGTTTTGCAACTGTTTCACACTTGATTTATGGTTATTGGATTTTAAATCGATTTAGTTCTTTTTGTGAGGTGCCTTGGTTTCCAACCCTACCTCACAGGGTTGTTGGAAAGATTCAATACACACACATTTAGGAAAGGACATTCTGCACTAGACCACTGCCTCCTTTTAACCCATCTTGCATCGAAGTATATGAAACCTAGGGGTAACGGACTGTACGTAGCATTTATAGACCTGAAATCTGCTTTCGACACTATCCCTAGAGACCTCCTCTGGAATAAATTAGCACAATCTTCCATAGATAAGATTACTATTTTTAATCTATAATTTACATCAACGTACCTCGTTTCGAGTTCGCTGTGGAAAGGAGGGAGGTCTAACGAACCCAATTTATACTGACAAAGGGGTAAGACAAGGTTGCACCCTAGCTCCTCTCCTTTTTAATTTATTTTTAAATGACCTTAACCCATTGTGCTTGTCTAGGGAGTACCACCTCCCAAAAATTGGGAACCAATCCTGCCCTCTCCTCCTATATGCCGATGATGCGGTTCTTTTATCCCTTTCAAAGATCGGACTCAAAAGGTTAATACGCACTTTCATGACTTACTGCACCTCGAACCGCCTAATAATCAACTATCAAAAAAACAAGATTCTAGTTTTTTCAAGGCGTCGAAATGTAGGCACTTGGATGGTTAATGGGCAGCAGATTTCCCTAGTTTCCCAATACAAATACTTGGGTATCATTTTCCACTCATCTTTGAAATGGGTCATACATATAAAAGCCGCTGTTGCACTTGCGCACAACAACGTTAAAAAACTTCTACGTTTTTTTTACCATAAAGGGGGGAGGTATCTGCCGGCAGCAATCCAGATATTCCAACTGAAAATTATACCACAACTATTATTCGGTGTGCAAATTTGGGTCCAGGCATTCAATAAATCAGTAGAATCTGTCCTATCTTCCTTTCTGCACCAAATTATGAGCTTACCAAGATGTGCTCCGGCAGCGGCCCTCAGACTAGAAGCTGGCCTGCCATCATTAGCACGCCAAGCGTGGCTGCTTGCCCTAAAATATTGGACCAAAGTTTCTTATGAACCCCCCCTGGGTTATCTAGCACACATGTGGAATGATATCCATATTTCCTGTTGGAATAACAACATTACGAATAAACTTTCCCAGATTGGTCTATCCTATGACTATCTGTCATCTCAAACCTTTTCCTCGGCCAGAATATCCATTTGCAACCGTCTTAATGATATCGACTTCCAAATTGCCAACGACGAGGCCACCAAAACTTGCTCTCCAGCATATTTTAAACTGGATTTCAAATCTCATAAGCAGGCTCCCTACCTAGATTACCTTGAAGTACCCAATCTCCGTCTGGCCTTCACAAGGGCCAGATTTAATTCTCTTAATTCTGCACTTTTGACAGGGAGATACAAGGGGATTCCCCCTGACCATCGCTTATGCCCTTGTGAATCTGGCGGTATTGAAACACTTGAACATGTTATATTATAGTGTCCTATGTATAACTATATACGTCATAAATTTTAAAAAAAACCAATGGAAACTGTCTCCTGGATGTCGCCTGATAATAAAATACGTTACCTCATTTCAGGCACTAACAGGGGAATAACAAATGGAGTTGCTAAATTCCTGCATGCTGCACAAAGTTTAAGCTCTAAAGTTCATCCTGAGTAACCAGTATATCACTTTAGCTGTTTAAGATATACCTTCCTTTTAAAGTTCTTTGTTAACCTTTTTTTACCCTTTTGTAATGTTGTATTCTATGACGGGTCATTGACCGCAAATAAAGAAATGAGTTGAGTTGAGTAATACACACACACACTGAAGCTGTAATAATACATACACCCTGTATAATACTTTCTTGTCAAAACCAGTTGGTCATTGCAGAAATTTTTTTAAAAATAAAAAATAAAATCAGTGACACCTAGGTAAATTGCATTAAAAATAGGTTTGGAGGGGGAGAAAAAGATTTACAACACAAACACAATCCCTTGCTATGTTCACTCAAAAGTCTCATTGGCGTACAGCACAATCCTAACCATGTCTACTCAAAAATTGTCCTATTGAATTCAATGGGGTTTACTCCCAGTACGTGGGATTAGAATTGCAGGTTTACTCCCAGAAAAGCAAGTATAGGCTTACAGCTTCATATGGGGGAGGTTTGCAAAACAGGCTATGAATTAGACAAATAAACTGCTCTCTTCAACAGCCCAGAAAAAATTAAACAAGTTGCATGTACACTTCTTTTAAATTTCTGTTCAAAAATTATTTGAAAGATAAAATTTATAATATGCTATGTTTGCAAGCAATTAAAAAAATCCTGCATGTACACTTTTATTATAACTGAAATAATTTACAGTAAAAACTGCCCACCAAGGTCCTGCTGCGATATTTATGGTCCAAATCTCCTGACCTGCACACACAGAGAGAAAGCTATAAACCAAGAAAAGACAACAGTTTTCTGTCCTTGCAATGGGTTCTAGCTATTGCTAGAGGTCAACAAATCCCTTGTCCATCACAACCCTGACTTCACTTATTAGCTACAAACCTAATAGGCGGGCTTAGAGCAGCAACCTATGAGCTCATTTAACAGAATTTGCAGGGGGAGCCAACATTTGGTGTATATAACATTTGTACTCAATATTCTGGGATCCTATTCTCAAGGAAAGAGGAAAACATCACAATTCAATCTATAAATCCTATACTACAAATCATACTTTGTCTCTTTCCTAACTTCTTACAGCAACTGTTAAATAATGATGTAGTTATTTCTTCAGTTAATGCTCCACATTCAATATTCATCACTGGATAATGGAAATACATGCAACCATAGCTGTTAGTTATTTGCAAGTGTGACATTTGCAAGGAAAAGGCCATAGCTCAGCAGCAGAGCACATGCTTTCCATGCATAAGATCCAAGGCTCAATCTCTCATATGGGCAGGTAGGCCTGGAAAAGACTCATGTCCTGAATCCCTAGAGAGCCTCTGCTAGTTAATATGGACAATGCTGAGCTAGATGGACAATGTCTTAGTATAAGGCAGCTTCCTATATGGACTGCCTTCAAGTCGATTCCGATTTATGGCCGACCCTATGAATAGGGTTTTCATGGTAAGCGGTATTCAGAGGGGGTTTACCATTGCCTTCCTCTGAGGCTGAGAGGCAGTGACTGGCCCAGGGTCACCCAGTGAGCTTCATGGATGTGTGGGGATTTGAACCCTGGTCTCCCAGGTCGTAGTCCAGCACCTTAACCACAACACCATGTGTTAGGTAAATATGGAAAAGTTCACCTCCCAAATTCACCTATCTAAAGGATTAGTTAAATCTGAATATTTGCACACTAATTATTCTTAATTACTAAGTATTAATCTAATTTTATGCAAAATATGCTTATTAATCTAGTTAATATTTCTTTTTTATGGTTTTTGGTGTTTGATTCACTTGTGCGTAAGTAATATGCAATTTTCAGTATGCTACAATTATTGTATTTTTGGGATGTGGAATCTCATTTTTACTGTTTACAAAACATTTTAGGGACAAAGGCTTTACGCAAAACACACTAAAGATTTTCTGAACTGATTTTTAAGTTATTCATTATGTGATTGTATCAGTTTCTTCAAACCTTATTCTTAATATTCATTTTTAATGTGTATTAAAGTATAGTTGCTTTTAACGGCTGACTGTCATAATGAGAAACAGTTATTGAAACGTTTATCAGTAGCTCAGACAGGAAGCCAAGACATTACACTAGTAGGAGTGATCTGAATAAATTGCTTCAATGTCAGATAGGAATCCTTTCCAGATAGCAACTTCACACTAAGGGCTGATGAATATAAAATAGCTACCCTATGGAGACTCCTGCTTTAAATTCCTCCTAGTGACCTTGGCAGACCAATGGTTCAGAGAGGGAATTAGGAAATTGCTCTCCTCCCCACTATATTCCCATGCCTGCAGCAGAGACAGGGCAAATGAGGGCACTGCCCACCCAAGCTATGCTTCCCCTCGGATTTTTTAAATTGTATTTTTAATTTGGTACAGTGACAATCTCCATTTAAGTGTGATTGCTTGTTTCAAGGACAGAAGCAATTTAATAATAGGACCCTCTGAAAAATTCAGTGAATATGAGGGTGGATTTCTCATTATCACTATCACCCTAATTGATCCTGAAAAAAACCAGCCTGTATAGTAACACCACCCTTGATGAGTTAAATATTAGAACTTTGTATTATGGGCTAGAGTTAGACTCCACGCCTTGGATTTTCCTTTGCTCTGCTTTTCATTTTCATATTCAGTTATGCTGGCTACCCAGCTTGCAATAAAGAAGCATGTTTGTTTACCTGCAGTAAAAAGTAAGAGTTTGTTTATTCTGCAGTTATTATAATGAGTAGAGCAGGACTGGGTGCTTATTGCTAAAGGGTGAAATAAAGAGATAAGATATCTGGAGGGGGAAATGGTAACCCTTTTCTCTTTTAAAGCATTCACTATACCCACTATCATAGTGGCCAATTTTTCTTCTTTTTCTTTATTACTTGATGGCAAAGAATGAAAATAGCCCTAGAGGAATAGAAGTATTGCTGTGTACTCTATATAGCTAGCTGGCTGGACACCTAGACTGTAACTCAGGCCTAATTTCTGATTTTCCAAATATGTGCATCTCAGCAGGAGGCCTTTTCAGGGTTCTGGACAGAAAAATCAACTCAGCAGCCAGTAAGAAAAAATCCCACTGTTTTCCACAATTAGTTTCCAATTGCTTAGTTCATCCTTTATATAGCAAGCAGCCAGGAAAATCAGAAATTAGGCCTGAGATACAGTCTAGGTGCCCAGCCAGCTAGCTAACTGTAGAGTTAATTGTCCCAACAGGAAGGAAAATCTAAAGGCCAGGAACAAGACTAGAAGGAGGGACTCTCGAGTTAACAAATACACCTTACAGTATTTACTTTCTGCTCTTCCCTAAACTTGTAGCATAAACAAGTTTGTTTTTCAATCTAACACTGAGATACCTAATGCAGCATCAAAGCCAAGCTCAGGAGCTCACTGTCTTTACCAAGCAATTCAATCCATGAAGACTCAGAACACAGAGACAGATCACAGGTGAAAGAGGACTGTAGCTATAGGCAAAGTCAAGCTTTTGAGTCTGGTATTCCTCGATATCTCTCAAAAAAGTCAATTCAACAGATTAAACTTCATTCAGGTAAATTAACACACTCTCTGGAAGGAGGGGGGACGTCACTGCCTCTCCCTTCCCTTGGCGTGGCCCTCACATCCTCTTAACCAGTGAGGGAGGAAAACTGGGTGGCACTCTTTGCCTCTCCCCACATCAAATGCCCCACCTAGAAAGGTGGCTACCTCACCTAACAAGGAAGGCTGACTACAGGGTTTAGTCCTTCCCAAGCTTTAAATGTTTGTTGTGCATGAAGAGCCACTGCACATGAGGGGCTACCCTATGGAGGCTCCTACTTTAAATTTCTCCTAGTGACCTTGCAAGCCATGTGTGTTTGCTTTTATACAGTGATACCGGACAGATTTTTCAAAACCTTAAGTCTGCCTCTTGTGCATATGTATTCATAAACTAAACAAAAAAGTTCATTCTTTGTAGAACTCAGCATTTTGAATGAAAAAAGGAAAGCATACTAACATGTTTTTTCTTTGTTTTTTGGTGGAGGATTAAAAATAATTTCTATATGATAGTCAACCTAATTTTTCCCAAAGCAGTCTAAGGACTCTTGAGCAGGTTGCCCAGCACCTTATATCAAACTACCTTACTTTATATTTTTCTGCACAATGTCCATCTTCCACTGAACTTAAAATAATGGGTCAAGTTAATAACGAGAGACTGAATGTAATGGTGGAAATGACTTGGTGTTAATACAATCTTAATTCAAACAGCAGAAAGGCATACCATACTTATGTACATGGCAGAATGTTAAAAGTTTAAACTGTTAACGTTAAATCAAATCTCAAAAACTTAGTGAATGACTTTAAATAAGGTGACTATGTTCTAATTATTTTCAATATGGCATTCTAAGCATGAAATCAGAGCGAGTGAATAGCCTACTTTCTCATTGGCTCACTGCCAATCTGCCTCCACACTGACACTGTACACAAACCAAAGTCACCTCTAAAGATACAGCACTCCTTCAATCTGAGCACAAGGTTAAACCAGAACTGAGAAGAATTAAGAAGCAAACAAACAGAAAAACTCACAAATTTTCAGGGTCAAACTAAATATGATGGGGCAGCCACATTTGTATATAGCATGTATGGGAGGGTCAGAAACAGGCTGGAAGAAATTAATATGTAAGTAAGGGGTGCCAGCTCCCATCAGCTGGTCAGCATGGCCAGTGGTCTGGTAATATGGGAGGTGTAGTTCAAAAACAACTGGAGGGCCACAGGTTCCCCATCCATGCTATAAGTGAGGGAAAAGGTAGAAGTCTGAAAGAGAGGGGTTCCAGAAAAGCATACCATGTACAAAAACATCAGGGGGGAGGAAGTGAGGGATAATGATTAATATTCAAAATAAAAATGGAGTACAAGTATTATTCCACCTCCCCCAACCCTGTTTTTGTTTTTGGTACATTTTGCGGGGGATAAACTCCTTCAGTGGATGACATTTATTCTATAAACACCTGAGTAAAAACTCCTTAAGAGCATCACAATATTCAGACTGAAACCAAGTGCGCATCATTCATAAGCAGTCCACCCCAATCTTTGAAATTATATTCTTAAATTACAAATCCACAATACTGTTTTAAAGGATGCTGGGGCTTTTCAGGAGACTCCTTCTGAGTTGTTTGAATAAGTATTCATATAAAATATCCAAATGATTTATTATTATTATTATTATTACTATTATTATTATTATTATATTATTATTATTATTTATTAAATTTATAATCCACCCTTCCTTCCAGTAGGATCCCAAGGGATGAAACAAAAACAAACATGGTTGTTAAATTACTTTCCATACAGTGAATTTCCGGATTCGAATCATTTTTTGTCTACATCTGAATGCAGACCAAACAAAATCCACAAGCATCCCTAGACAATGATGCATTTACTAGAGTTCAATCATGTGGCCTGGCTGAGTGGCACAGACAGGAAAATTCTGAATCCCTCTCCAGCAACTTGAGATTCATAATCATAAGAACAACGCTGCTGGATCAGGCTAATGGCCCAGTATCCTGTTCTCACAGTGGTCAGCCAGTTGTCCATGAGAAGACTGCAAGCACAACCTGAGTGCAAAGAGCACTCTCCCCTCCTGCAGTTTCCAGCAACTGGTATTTGGAAGCATACTGCCTCCATCAGGCCATCCAGTTGGTGGTCATCACTGCCTCTTGTTTCAAGAGACAGTGAGGTACAAGGGAATAACAGAGAAGATATTTCTGTTGTCAGGCAATTAGTGGCTGGGTGGTGGTCCCTTTCAGGGAAATAAACAGACCTCCCATTATTTAAAAAAATAGCAAAAATATTGTCATAAGGACAAGGAAGTTAGCTAGTTCATTAAAACCAGTTTCTCTTTTACACTCTTCTCAAACAGACAGCTGCATCTGCTTTGCATACAGAAGGTCCCATGTTCAGTCCCTGGCATCTGCAGGCAGGGCTGGGAGAGAATCCTGGAGAGCCACTGCCAGTCTGTGTAGACAATACTGATCAAGATGGACCAAGGATCTAACACAGTATAAGGTAGCTTCCTACATTCCTAAGTATACTCTTATTACTTACCCCCTCAAAAACAGTTTCTCATTTCCTTATTGATGAAATCAAAAACAAACATTTTACCGTATTTTTCATAGGGCCATCAGGGACCAGGTCAATTCAGTTTGGAGGCTTCTCTGACCTAGGAGCCACCAGTTACACAACCCACATGTCAAGAATAGATCGTTACTAATGGCACTACTCTAAATTGCTCCCTATCTGCTGGTGTTAAGGTGGGGAAGAGACCCTCATCTTTCTCCTGCCATTTTAATCAGCTGATTTTAAAATACAAAAGTTAACTTTTCAGAGCACTGGGAAAGAGCAGACAATTAAAAATGCACTTAATTTCTATTTCCTTAAGACTTACAGTTTTGGTAATTGGCTTAGTGATATATCTAATGTACTGCACACATGCTCTCAGCAGTGGAACAACAAATCTGGCTTCAAACGCTTGGTATATTTAAAGGATTTCACTCCCTGAGAAATGAAAGCCTTTGCTGTCTTCACATTTTTATAGCAAAATGTGTGACTCCTAATACCCATATTCCAAAACATATATCCATAAATCTATAAACACAAGCAGTAGAAAGTTTGTTTAACTGCCTAGACTTGGATATGAGTTTTTATTTGAATTTTTATTTAATCAGCATCAGCATCATCGGTAATACTAACCTAATAAAATGGTGACTGGCCCAAGGACACCCAGTGAGCTTCTTCCAACTCTCTAACCACACCGTCTGTCTAGACTTGAAAATCTGGATTATTATTAAAGTTTCATATAGGTGTTGGTTTGATCCCTCTCACCAAACATTGTAAGACAATGGAACCAATTACCTAGTGATGGAGGTGATGGGCTCTCCAACACTGGAGGCATTCAAGAGGCAGCTGGACAGCCATCTGTCGGGAATGCTTTGATTTGGATTCCTGCATTGAGCAGGGGGTTGGACTTGATGGCTTTATAGGCCCCTTCCAACTCTACTATTCTATGATTCTATGAACAAAGTCATTTATACAGTTTATAATGCAACACACTTTTCACCTTTGTTATTACATTTGCATTTTCTCCTTATATAATCAGAGGTCTGATCCCTGCAGTGCCCAGGAGTGCGTTTTAGCAGCAAAGCGTGGCACACCAGCTGCGGCCCTGTGTGGAGAGGCCTGACCTTACCTTGCTATCCATGCAATAGTGATGTCCAGGTTAGATTACTGCAATTTGTTTTATGTAGGGATGCCTTTAAAGACTCTTCAGAAACTTAAACTGGTGTAGATTGTGGCCACTTGAGTGCTGGTCACCTAATGTGACTTCTCTGCAGCACCAACTACACTAATTGCCATTCCATTTAGAGTCCACCTTAAAGTACCGGTTGTAACCTTTAAAGCCTCCAACAATTTAGCTCCAAGTTATTTGAAGGATCACCTTCCCCCATATCAGCCTGCCTGCACATTAAGATCATCAACTGAGGTCCTCCTCGTGTCCTGGGAGGAGTCAGGATGGGCACAAGGCCTAGGCCTTCTCTGCAATGGCTCTGCCCCCTGGAATGCACTGCTGGTGGGGGTTAATGATCCTCATCCCTACAGGCATTTAGGAGAGCCCTAGAAACCCCTCTGGTCTCACTGTCTCTGTTTTCACCATGCTTTGCTTTATAACGTTGCTGATTGTTTTTCGACTATATTTGAGTCACTTAGCTTTCAGCTGGCTGTTTTGTTTTTAATGTAACCGGCTTTGATTACAAGTGTTTATTGTGACTATTTTATACTTTTATCTTATAAGCCTCCCTGAGAGTGCTTTTGCATCTAAAGGTGGCCTTGAAATGTTTATTGTTTGGAATGTTTATTTCTACTTCAGGGGGAGGAAATCACCCAACCTAGAAAATTTTATGGGCAAAAACACTTTCTTAATTTAGTGCTACATGGGCAGTTGATGCCCCCTGTGATCAGAGATGGGGTCTCTCTGCTGTGAAATACCCCTTCTCACAGGTTCAAGCTGGTGTGGGCAGATGACTTTGACATCCAAGTACTCAGATGTTTTCTTCTGACATCCTCAACAAGGGAAAACCCCATTTTTAGCTATATTGCTGGATTGTGGCTACTGCCAGCAAGTGACAAACTGTCAATATTGTTTTTAAAAAGTCAGCTCCATTTAGGTTCTTCTTCATCATCATCATCATCATCATCATCAGATTTATATCCCGCCCTTCCTCCCAGCAGGAGCCCAGGGTGGCAAACAAAAGCACTAAAAACACATCAAAACGTCATAAAAACAGACCTTAAAATACATTGAAACAAAACAACTTTAAAAACATTCTTTAAAAAAACTTTAAAAACATCTTAAGTAAAAAGGGTTAAAAAACATTTAAAAAAAAGGTTTAAGAACATATTAAAAGCAATTCCAACACAGACGCAGACTGGGATAGGTCTCAACTTAAAAGGCTGGTTGAAAGAGGAAAGTCTTCAATAGGTGCCGAAAAGATAACAGAGATGGCACCTGCCTAATATTTAAGGGAAGGGAATTCCACAGGGTAGGTGCCGCCACACTAAAGGTCCGTTTCCTGTGTTGTGCAGAATGGACCTCCTGATAAGATGGTATCTGCAGGAGACCCTCACCAGCAGAGTGCAGTGATCAACTGAGTATATAAGGGATAAGACCTTCTTTCCGATATCCTGGTCCCAAGCTGTATAGGGCTTTGTACACCAAGACTAGAACCTTGAACTTGGCCCGGTAGCAAATGGGCAGCCAGTGCAATTTTTTCAGCAGCCGGGTGACATGTAGGCGATACCCTGCCCCAATGAGCAGTCTCACCGCTGCATTTTGCACCAGTTCTAGCTTCCAGACCAACCTCAAGTGGAGTGCATTACAGTAATCCAGCCTGGAGGTTACCAATGCGTGAACAACAGTGGTCAGGCTATCATCTGATTATATTTGGAATCTCAAGGTTTTAGCTATCCAATTCAGCCTGTAAGCGCTTTCTTTCTATATCAGTAGCAGCTTAAACACTGCTGAGCTCACTAAGATGTTTATTAATAAAATAAACTCTCACCTCCTCCCACCCATGAGTTCACAGTAGTCAACGTTTCTAAAGTTGCTCTTTTTAATTGGCCAAATTTTTGGCAACTGCTTTTTTTTCCATTTCAATATATGTCCCTAGAAACTCTCAACTCCACAAAATACAGCCTGACCTGTCAGTACTGTACAGACAGTAGTAAAAGTTGTACATGGAAAAACTGAGGTACAGATGCACTAAAATCTAATGTGCTATTACTAAGCAGGAAAAAAATAGCCAGGCATATCCAAATTATGTCAAACAAAATTTAACACCAGAAACACTTGGGATCATTCTTAACATATATCTGAAAGACTGCCTCCTTCCCTACAGACCCTCTTGGATATCAAAATTGGCTGAGGGGGCCCTCTTGGTAATTCCACTGCCCTTAGGAATTTGGGTGACGGCCCAGAATAGGGCAGTCTCTAAGCTGTGAAATTCCTTCTCCACAGCCATGCATCTGGCACCTTCATAATGTAGTTGTTGTATGCTGAACGCCCACCTCTTTATCCCTGCTTTTGACACTCCGGAGATACATTTTTAGGACCCACCTTGTTCTCTTGACTGTAATTTGTTTTAACTGATTTTAATATTGCATTTTTAAGTTGTTGTAACCTGCCCTGGGACCTCATATTGAAGGGCGGGTAAGAAATCATTATCATCAGACACAGACACAGACTTCTATTTAGGAAACTTGTCTCTTTGTAGTGCCACTGCTGAGAAAATGGGTCTCTCTTTTCCAGGTAATAAGAGCCCCAACTTATCAGATACTGCTTCTACATCTACCACCACAGAGGTACAAGACAGCAGTCTGCTGTTGTTGCCACCACTGCTATGATGCTCCTTCCTGATGTGTAAAGCCTAAGGACCACAGATATCCCTTGCTCTATGCCCCAAAGGCTGACAATAGACCTACATTTTTTTTTCACAAATTAATGAGCCCGAGACAAAACAATGTTTAGAACTAACAACATCCATGGCTTTTCCTTACCTCAGATGCTCCAGTGAGGCTGGGTACTCGAACAGGAGCTTCAATTGGCTGTTTCAAACAGTGTTCTGTTGATCTCTTTCCATCCTGTTGCTTTTCTTTATGTAGCATTCCGCTCCATCCAAGCTGACCATAGTCTCCTCTACCCCAAGTATAGACCTTCCCTGTTTCTAAAAATAACATACACAATTACACAGTATTAGTTCTTCAATGCAGACAGAATGTTAATCACTGTGACAATACCAGCAACTCAACAATATGAGAAGAATCACAAGAAACAGCTTTTTTTAAAAAAAACAATAGTACATCACAACCTCTTCTGATTTCAAGGACTAATGAATTGAACCTCTTTACTCAGCAATGTCCTATACTACCTTTTTTATGAAGCAATAAGAGGCAGGATGCTGGGTCAAATTATTGCCAGCTTCAGCTCAGAAGTGGAATGTATCACCTACTTGTTGACAGATGCATTTCTTTATGTCTGCTATCAAGCAACCATTTTTACTCTTTTTAAAATCAGAAAGAGATCTGTATCTGCAAATCCTGCTAAACATCTGACTAAATTTATTAGTGTTGTAACTACTATTTGACATTTTGAATTCACAGATTTATTTATTTATATCCCACCCTTCCTCCCAGTAGGAGCCCAGGGCGGCATTTTATTTTATTAATTTTTGAATGTATGATGTATTAATGCTTTAGAATCCTATTGGACATATAATGTACTAATGTTCTTGTGTATATTTTGATTTGATGTGTTATGACCTGTGGTTACAACATTAAATTTACTTACTTACTCAGTACCACATTCAGTCTCTCTTCTTATACCCCAGTTCATATTTCTCAGATTCCCCTCTCCTTACTTTTTTCTTATAGGTTCCAACATATCTCAAGGTCTAGTCGAGGCTATCCTGAACAAGTATCTGAGATTAGTAATGCACCGGATGGGATGGCTAAAAGTAAGCTTAATCCAGACAAGCCTGTGATGATGTCCAGGGCGGTGGGGGAAGACTCAGTGGACCAGATGGTCATGAAAATGCTATTCCTATCCAGATGGGGTCTTCTTGAGAAGCAAGCTGATAATCTGAAGGTACTCATGTACCCAGCAAGTCTCCTAGATTATCAGATAGCAGTAGAGGCCCACACATTCTTTTATAAACTTTGATTGCTTTTAATCATCAGTTCCACCTCCTACTGGAAAAGAGGCCCGGCTATTGTCATTCATACCTTGGTGACAAGACAGACCTGCTCTTGAAAGTCCTAGGGTATGGTCTGAAGACACATGAGGCCACCACCCTCCTGAAGCTAAGCAAGTCTGGGTCTGGTCAGAATCTGAATGTGGGTGAGTGGCTTGGAACTACATGTACATCACCTTGGGTTCCACAACAGAAGGTGGGATATAAACATTGATTCAGAACTCACGTGTCCTCAGCCCTGGAGCCAGCATTTCTTGTTATGGGGAACAGCCACTTTTCTAAGTGGTGCATTTGAGGGGGAGGAGTATAGCACCCACAAATTTACTCTCTCCCATTCATTGGTGGAAAGGATGTGAGGGCCAGGCCAGAGAAAGAGAAAGGCAGTGATCTTCCCTCTCCTTCTCCATGTAGAAAATGTGTTAACTTACATAATGAGCTATGTAAACGTCAAGTTAACAAAGAATTTAGTATGGACACCCAGAATTAAATGACTAGCATATTTTTGTTTCATAAGAAAAAAGGACGTTAAGGATACAGCAAACAAGGGGATACCAAAAGATGTAACACAAACAAAATAGTTTATGCTGTAACTGTGAGGAGCTTGTTTTTACAAAAATTCAGCACAATGCGAAAAAACGGTTTAGAAACAGGGAAAAAAGCACATTACAATGCAACCATAGTCAAGCATTTAGGTAGAACGGTGCTGAGAACAAACAAAAATGCATAACTTACTTGTTGAAGTCAATGAAATTGAAATATTTGTAAAATATGTGCTGTATAATAGACTTCCTTTTGTAAACTTATAAAAATGCTTGTTAAAAATGCAAGAAAGCTTTCTGAATTGTAGGTTAAAAAACACACCTTTTCAGAGAGAGAGAAAATGCATATAATCTAAAATCATATTTTAGAACGGTTGCAGCTTTCAGTTTTTCCTATAATTAAAGTAATGTAAATATTTATAAAAAATTAAGGTTAGCTGTCCTTTCTTTTTCAAATGTAAGAAAAACTAATTAGAAACTAATTGTAGAAAGCAGCTAGATTTATTTTTACTAGTTGCTGGATGACTTTTCTGTCTAGAAAGCCTGAAAAGGCCTCATGCTGGACTGCACACATTGGGGTAATCAGAAATTAGGCCTGAATCAAAGTCTAGGTCTAGGTGGTCAGTCAGACAGCTAACTGTAGTGTCATGGCAATGTTTCTGTTCCTCTGGGGCTGTTTTCATCCTTTGCCATCAAGTACTCAAGAAAAAAAATAGCCACTATGATTGTGAGTGCTTTAAAAGAGTAACTTAGGGTAGCCATTTTTTCAGATCACTTGAAGTTATCTCTTTAATTTATCCTATAGCAATAAGCATCCAACCGTGCTCTACTCATCATAATAATGACAAAACAAGCAAACTCTTACTTCTTACTGCAGGCAAACAAACATGTTTCTTTATTGCTGGCTGGGTAGAGAACACAACTGAAACTGAACAGCAGAGGTCTAACTCTAGCCTATAATAGAAAATTCTAATATTTAACTCTTTAAGGGTCATGTTACTATAAAGCCTGGGGCTTTTTTCAGGATCACATAAGCTATTATAGGGTGATTGTGATATGAAAAATCCAGTCTCAACCTGGGAAAATCTTGAGTGAGCAGACATTGGGGGGCTCTTCCAGATTAGGCTTTTGTTGTGCATTCATCCTGCCTTATTGACTGAATTTTTCAGAGGGTCCTATTCTTAAATTGCTTCTGTTTTTAAAACAAGATGTCATTCTTTAAATGGAGGCTGTCATTGTTTGTCATGTCACTAATTAAAAAGACAATTTTCCAAAAAAAAAAAATCTAGGGAGAGGAGTGCAAAGCACCAATTTGCCTCACCCTGGCTATAGGGCTGCCTGCCCACCTCTTGACAAATGTATATCAATGAGGACAAATAAGGTCATTTCTGACACGTGGGCAAAAATGTATTCAGCCTGGACAAAAATGAGTCGGAAGCCAGGGGGCATGTCAACTATGCCCCCAATGTCTTTGGGTAAACTGGGCATATCCACTCCACCCCTAGACTTCACATGTATAGGACAAAGCTCTGAAGGGGGCTTGAAAGCCTGTTTGCAAGGATACTTACAAACTTCCTTGTGACCCGGAACCCCAATATGGCAGGATTCCTGATTGCTTTTGAGGGGGTTAAGGTGGGTTTCTTAATCATGAGGAGGCTTGTAAGCACAGTCAAGCAAACGTCCCTTTCAGACATTCATACTAAACATGCAAAGGTTGGACTGGAGGGCACAAGCCAGGTAACACTGGGACAGGGCCAATGTGCATCCCCATCCCTCTACATACTTTTGTCCTCACAACATCATTGTTTTCCATCTTTTTTCACAGTTTTGGTTTTGGCTGCTAAACACCTAAACTGGCTGCATCCTAAAAATCTCAACTTCTCACTTAATTCCCCCTCAACAATTAAGACCAGCCTTGTCCAACTACCATTTTTATGCGATATTGTCATCAGCCAAGGCCAGGCGTTTCCCTGTGGAAGAGCCTGAGCAGTGACACACACCCTTCTGCAGGAGATCCACTTCTTTACCTCACTTATCTTCCTTTCAGAGACAGGCAAAAATATCTTTATTCCCCCAAGCTTAAATTGTCAGCTGCTGCTGCTTTTTATTCATTCACTTATGGGTTGTTCTTTTTTTAAGCTTTCATGTTTTTATGGTATTTTAATTGGCTTAATTTGCTTCTGTGTAAACCACTTTCACAACACTTGTATGAAAAAGTACCGAAATATTAAATAAATATTCTCTCCCAGACCAACAACACCAATTTAAAATTCAGTAAAAAAAACCCCACACAAACATAGCAAAGAGCAGGGCCAGCCCAAGACATTTTGCTGTCTGATGTGAAGGAAGAGATGGCACCTTCCCAATTCCAGATACAGAAGCTGACCAGACCGGCAGTAGAACATTACATCAGCACTAGTGAAAGGGCAGTATCTTCCATTGCACCTGATGGCAGAGGCTCACTTAGTGGTTACAGGGTAGGCTGGATTGCACACAATTCTGTCCACTCCCTGCCCCTCAGCATCTTCCGCCAGAGGAGGCTGCTTCACTCTGTCTAATGGTAGATCTGACCCTGACCAACAAACTTATGGGATCATAAAATCATAGAATAGTAGAGTTGGAAGGGGCCTATAAGGGCATCAAGTCTGACCCCCTGCTCAATGCAGGAATCCAAATCAAAGCATTCCTGACAGATGACTGTCCAGCTGCCTCTTGAATGCCTCCAGTGTTGGAGAGCCCACTACCTCTCTATGTAATTGGTTCCATTGTCATATGGCTCCAACAGGAAGTTTTTCCTGATGTTCAGTCAAAATCTGGCTTCCTGCAACTTGAGCCCATTATTCTGTGTCCTGCACTCTGGGACAATTGAGATCCCAGCCCTCCTCTGTGTGACAACCTTTCATGTCAGGGCCGGATTAAGCTGAGGGGGGCCCCTATGCTGATTCTGAGCCGCTCGCCATCCCATCCCATCCCCCCCGCATCACCTACCTTTCCGCTTTTTTTGCGGGTGCGTGCACAAGTTTGCCATCAATCAAGATGGCAGCCGAGGTTTTCCTAAGGGGCTGAAGCCTCTGCTGCCATCTTGGTTGATGGCAGCAATGCGTGCGTGTAGCACACATGCGTGCCATCAACCAAGATGGCGGCAGAGGCTTCAGCCCCTTAGGGAAACCTCGGCTGCCATCTTGATTGATGGCAAACCGCAAAAAACAACGGAGAAAAAGGTAAGTGAAGCGGGGGGATGGCGGGCATTTCAGAAGCTCTTGTCCCATGATCCGCGGCTCCAGTCCTGCTTCCGCAGATCGCAGGGCCCCAAGAGCTCCAGGCCCCTAGGCTTTAGCCTACTAAGCATAATGGATAATCTGGCCCTGTTACATGTACTTGAAGAGTGCTATCATATTTCCCCTCAGTCTTCTCTTCTCCAGGCTAAACCTGTCCAGTTCTTTCAGTCTCTCCTCTTAGGGCTTTGTTTCCAGTCCCCTGATCATCCTTGTTGTTCTCCTCTGAACCTATTCCAGTTTGTCTGCATCCTTCTTGATGGGTGGAGACCAGAACTGGATGAAGTATTCAAGATGAGGCCTAACCAGTGCTGAATAGAGGGGAACTAATACTTCACACGATTTGGAAACTATACTTCTGGTCAGAGCTTGGAAAAGTTACTTTTTTGAACTACAACTCCCATCAGCCCAATCCAGTGGCCATGCTGGCTGGGGCTGATGGGAGTTGTAGTTCAAAAAAGTAACTTTTCCAAGCTCTGCGTTCTGTTAATGCAGCCTAATATAGCATTTGCCTTTTTTTTGCAGCCACATCACACTGCTGGCTCATATTCAGCTTGCGATCAACAACAATTCCAAGATCCTTCTCACATGTCGTATTGCTCAGCCAAGTATCTCCAACTTATAACTTTGCATTTGGTTTCTTTTTCCTAAGTGTAGAACTTTGCAGTTATCCCTGTTGAATTTCATTCTCTTGTTTTCAGCCCAATGCTCCAGCCTATCAGGGTCCCTTTGAATTTTGTTTCTGTCTTCCACGGTATTAGCTATGCCCCCCAATTTTGTATCATCTGCAAATTTGATAAGCATTCTCTGTACCTCCTCATCCAAGTCATTAATAAAAATGTTGAAGAGCACTGGGCCCAGGACCGAGCCCTGCGGTACCCCACTCGTTACTTCCGCCCAGTTTGAGAAAGACCCATTGATAAGCACTCTTTGAGTACAATTCTGGAGCCAACTGTGGATCCACCTGATAATTGTCACCTGATCCTGCATATGTTATGTTTCCCAGCTCTTTTCTGAGAGGAAGAGAACTTTCAGTACACTTGGCTAGCCTGGCTATTGCTCCTGCTTTCTACCTTACACAAAGATTCTCCTTGGGAAAGCTCATAAGCAGCGCTCATGAACTCCCTCTCTTGCAACCCCCTGCCCCTCCCCTGATGATTTGAGTGCAGGGCGAGGTAAGTACCTGAACCAGAAGATCTTGCAGTTATTTGACCATGCAGACAGTTCTGCCACAAGATAGGCCCCTAAATTGATAAAGGCTCAGTGTTTATCACCACCAGCCATGGCTCTGGCTTGCTTAAAATTCAAGCTATGATACACCTCTCGCTTTCAAACTTTTTACAATAACATCTGAATGCAGAGAACAATCTTATTTCAGTTATGTACTGTATTTAAAAACAAATGTAACTCATCATTATCCTTGCAAGCTTAACTTTTGATCTCCAGGTTCAAGGGCAGACTTGGTTTCTTAACAAACACAGAAAGGCAGGAAATGATCAACCTGCTCATCTCTTAGAAAGCAAGGATGCCTAAAACATTTAAAGTTACAGTGAGTATTTGGAAATGCATCACAGGATGACCAAAGTCTGCTTCCTCAAATAAATTCACACACATCTACCAGTACAGGATGACTCACATACTTTCCCTGGCATTTTGTATTTATTTAGATCCTTATGCCCTTCTCCTGCTGTCATTCCTAGCTCATAACTCTATACTAACAATGTTTTCATTCAGGAAATAGTTCCACAGATCAGAATTTTCCATACCAGTTGATTTCCAAACTTACACCCAATTCCACCAGTGAACTTATTGGAGCTCACACCAGACATGCACTATGGACTCCTGTTCTGGCATACCATGTGGACATTATGTTGGTACATTTGTTTACATAGTACACTCTATATATATGAATCAAGGCTGAAATAGACCACAGCCATGTAGACAGTTCTGCCTGAAGAGGACTCACCAATTCACAGCTTGGAATCCATATCGGGGGGGGGGGAGAGAGAATGATAGTATTTCAACTTAAAACTGTGTTCCTAATTCTCATTTATACAAAGCCCACATTTGACATCCCACTGCTCTAGTGACAGCTGCTGATTTAAGCCCCAAATAAAGATGGCTTCACTCTGAGATATTCATCTGAACATACAAGCAGAGGAAGACAGGATTGTGGCCACATTTGCCATAGCATCTGAAAGAGCTTATGCACATACAAAGTATACCCGCCTATGCTCTGTCCACACAATCTCTATTAATTCACTGGTTCTTCAGTTGTGTGAATCCTGACAGAGCCAACACATACAGTTCACACACACATACAGAGCCCCCTTAACACATTACACCGAGGATGTGTATAGGCGGAGCCAGCAGCCACAAATTTCACCCTTCTGTATGCATGTTAGGATGAACACCTAAGTGGTTTTGTTATTGTTATGTGCCTTCAAGTCGACTACAACTTATGGCGACCCTATGAATCAGTGATCTCCAACAGCATCTGTCTTGAACCACCCTGTTCAGATCTTGTAAGTTCAGGTCTGCGGCTTCCTTTATAGAATCAATCCATCTCTTGTCTGGTCTTCCTCTTTTTCTACTTCCTTCTGTTTTTCTTAGCATTATTGTATTTTCTAGTGAATCATGTCTTCTGATTATGTGTCCAAAATACTATAACCTCAGTTTCATCATTTTAGCTTCTAATGGTAGTTCTGGTTTAATTTGTTCTAACATCCAATTATTTACTGTTTTCACAGTCCATGGTATGCGCAAAGCTCTCCTCCAACACCACATTTCAAATGAGTTGATTTTTCTCTTACTCACTTTTTCACTGTCCAACTTTCACATCCATACACAGAGATCAGGAATACCATGGTCTGAATGATCCTGACTTTGGTTTCTGCTAGTAGTATGGTATCGTCTGCATATCTTAAATTATTGATATTTCTTCCTCCGATTTTCACACCTCCTTCATCTTGGTCCAATCCTGCTTTCCGTATGATATGTTCTGCGTATAGATTATATAAATAGGGTGCTAAAATACACCCGTCTCACACCCTTTCCAATGGGGAACCAGTCAGTTTCTCCATATTCTGTCCTTACAGTAGTCTCTTGTCCAGAGTATAGGTTGCGCATCTGGCCAATCAGATGCTGTGGCACCCCCATTTCTTTTAAAGCATTCCATAGTAAATGGTAGCTTTTGTTTATTAAATGGCAGATTATCTCAAGCATTCTTCAATATCCTCAAAAAGACATTTATACTGAGGTTAAGCAAACTTCAATAAATTTAAAGTTGATGAAGTGTATTAGAACCACTTACTAATTTGTGGATAATCATTTTTACAAATCATATTGAAACTTATATTAATAGTTCTGTGACTTCAGCCATTCACTGGAGCTAATTTTTAAAATAATATTGCAAGAATTAAAGCCTCGTTTAAAATCCCAGATATTGCAAAAGAAAAAGGCTAGCACAGCTTGCCTTTGTACTTCTCTATTTCCAAAATATCACAGATCCAGACATACCTATTGTCCTCTGTAAGCCATTGAAGGTAGGGCGGTAGGGAAATAAAATATAGATATCGATGCTGCCCTCTAGAGGATAGTTACCATTCTTTGTTCCAAACTGTTAAATTCGAACAAGTAGCTGGACAATTTACCAATACTGCCTTAGCTAAAGAATTTCACTATCCCTTATTGTTCCCTCAGGATTACAAAGGTCCAGAGAAGCCATACTGAACTTTCCACCTTCAAATTCATCCCTATCCTCAACTCTCTCCTGCTCTCCCAACAAACTCTTCTCCCTATAATCCTCAGCCCTGGTTCTCCTCCTTCATTTGCTGTTGATGCTCATGCCCATGTGCAACTGAATGTCTCCAGAGGATGACAAAGATCTGGCCTGAGTCTCCTCATGCCCTAGAGTTCTGTGACTCTGCCCTCAGTTGGTTCTCTTCCTGCCTGTCTAATCACTTGTTCAGTATTTTAATATCCTTCCAATTTTCTTTTCACTGAAAAAAAAGAGAATAGAATGAAACATACAGATAATAGTTGTGCCAGAAAGGTTTTTATGTAACTGAACATGAAATCTCTGCCATTTAATTTTCACCTCCATTTACCTTCATGCAACGATAACATCATTATATAGTTTAAGCACTACTGGCATTGGACTTGGTTGTATCTAGGTGGTAAGGAGTTACCAGTGTCTATTATCATCTTGTTGGAGAGACAGAGAATAAAGTTCTTGTCCACCTTCCTGACTGGTGCGTCCTCTAATTCTTCCTTGACACTCCCCTTTAAGCCCTCCCCTACGTTGAATTTTAGTTTGCAAGGTCCTTGGAACATGAGTTGCTTATGGTGTTACTTTATAAAGGACAGAGCATATTATTGGAGCTATTTCTTATTAGTAAGGATACCTTTTACTATAGCATTTTTATAACTACTTCTAAAGAGCAATAGTGTAGTGGGTAAAAGTCTAAGATGTGAACCATAACATCCACAGTTCATATCTCACGTCAGCCTTGCCTTACAACACACTTCAGACCTTGCGATCTTGTTTCTCATTTGATGGACAGGCGGGATATTATACATATTTTAAAGTAAGCAAGGAAGCCTTGCCTTCAGGCTGTTTAAAGTCAGTACTTTCCTACAGCTGAAGTTTTTCTGCTGCCATAATTTCAGTTTGTCAGTCTCATGGCTGTTCAAGTATGCACAAAGGTTTAATGTGATGTAATAAGATGTAGCATTTGCAATTTAATTCTTGGGTTTTACCCCAAGGGACCCAAATGACAATCAAGATGAATAATAACATTGTAAATTTCTAATACAGCTTAACAGGCTTTGACAAGGCCCATTGGGTCTGCAGTGACTGTCATAAACAGAAAGCTCAGTTAATATCTTTGCACAATATATTTACTATTATCTAGAAAACTAAGCTGAGTAAATATAATTTCTCAACTAATCTTTCTGCAGAAGCATTTGTTCTCATAGCTGCTTCAGTCTGCTGAAACAATCTCTCTCAGCCATTGTGTTTGGGGTGGGATGAGAAGTAGCAGCAAACCTATACCGTGCCACGATCTTCACCACCTGATGTGGCTCAATTGTTTATCAAGATGCTCATATAGGCAAGAAAGCATCGATCAAGTTTAAATCCATGAAAGAAATGAATGTATAATTCCAAAAGCATAGTATCAAACATCTTTTTAAAAAAACACAATCATTTACATGTTAAGAACATAAGCAGCCCTGCTGGATCAGGCCAATAACCCATCTAGTCCAGAATCCTGTTCTCACAATGGCCAACCAGATACCTCTGGGAAGCCCACAAGCAGAACTTGATCACAAGAGCAATTTCCCCTTCTGTGGTTTCCATGTTCTGTTTCAAATAGATAAATACGCACAAATTCTGGGACACCAGAATTCAAATGACCAATCATAAATGGAAAATTACATGGTGTCAATGGGTAAGGCTCTTTCTCTTAGCTCACCAGTTGTGTAAAATGTGCTATAAAAGCAACTTATTTTATACCAGAGTTGAGAAGCTGTAGCCTTCCAAATGACCTTGGACTCCAACTTCCATCAGCCCTAGCCAGAATGGCCAATAGTCAAGGAACATGGAAGGTGTACTCCAACAACATCTGGAGGGCCACAGGTTTACCAGCCCTGCTTTATAGGACTATTGTGGCCTGTAAAGGCATTTCACAAAGTTCTGCAGAAATTAAGTAAAATAAATAACCCACAAAATAAACAATTGAATCTTAAGAAATTTCAACCTGTATTACAAGGGTGGGAAACTGGATCCAGCCAGTGGGCCAAATTTCAAATTTATCCACCCACCCAGGCCAACTCTGACAGATGGATGGGACCTCCCTGATGTCATAATGATGTCAGATGTTTGACACCTACCAAAGTTCAAAGGACATATCTGTAACTGCTGATCAGCTGATAGGTGGTTACAGGGAGACCCTCTGAAGTCCATTTGGAGGAAGTGGTATGAATCCAAACCACTTCCTCCAAATGAACATTTTTTCCCTCCAAACATCTAAAGGGGGAAATGCTTCATTTAGAGAAGACAGCTAGACTCAAACCACTTCATCCAAAGAGAGAAAGCAACCCCCCTTGGCTGCACAAGGGAGTTCCCGATGGGATGTCAATCCCAGCAGGACTCCTTCTCAGGACTGATTGGTGCTGACAGAGAATTCACTTATAAAGGAACAATCAGGAACTTACTTTAAGCTCCATTCATATCTGCCCCATACCTGATGTCACATAGGACATTGGGGGTGGGGCAGGTGGGCGAGGTTTGCGGAGAACAGCCTTGTAGGTCAATCTGGGTTTTGTCCTGAACCTAATTAAGCCCGAGGGCTGGAGGTTTCCAGAGACGTATTAGGCTGAACATTCAACAAATCACAGCATCCCAACACTCAACCAGAAACTGATTAAACATGGACAGAAACACACACCAACCCACGATACACACCGTAACAAGCATGACAAACTCGGTAGGCAAACTGAGACACACCCAATAGAAAGCATACATGCATAACTCTACCTCAATCTAAACTCCTTGCAAAGAACCATTCCCTATCCTTGTCCTCCCTCCCATACCCTAACATAGATCACAACAAATGTACTATGTATTGTACAAGAAGATGCAAGAACGTAACCATATGATTTATATCCCTGTTCCTTACTATACAAAAAAACCCCTTCAATATTGGGGGGGGAGGGGGGGAAGAAGTCCAGTTTGAACTAGCACCATAATCTGAGCATTTTTTGTACATTTACAGCACACAGCATTTCACTGCATATTCTGGTAACTGTTGTCCCTTTTTGCCAGCAGCAACCCAAACCCAAAATAATTGCAAGTTCCCCAAACAAAATAATTTGCTGACATCATAATGAAAATGGCTAAGAGGAAACAGAACTTTACAATGCAATCCTTTATATGTCTCCTGAAAAGGATGATGCAAGTAATTTTGTGTTTTGTTTTTGGGGTGTTTGATTTCTGTTTCTTATATTGTTCTTTGTACAAGTTTGAAAATTACATATACAAGTGCTCAGAGCTGGTGCCAGCCTGCCCTGGGCCCCCTGCTCTCCGCCCCCTCATAGAGCATGCGGGACTGCTCCACCTACCTCTTCTCTTTCTGCGAATGCCCTGCCTGCTGGGTGTGCAGGTCGCTGCCATCAACCAAGATGACAGCAGCAGCTTCTCTAAGGGGCTGATACCCCCACCGCCATCTTCGTTCATGGCGTGCATGCATGCTACGCTGTGTGTGCGCACATGCCTGCCATCAATCAAGATGGTGGTAGGGGCATGAGCCCCTTAGAGAAGCCTCTGCTGCCATCTTGGTTGATGGCAGCTGCATGCGCAGAGCGCACAGCATTCACATAAACAGAGAGGTAGGTGGAGCGGGCAGGCACTCCAGCTCTGTGATCTGCCGCAGGGTCAGGAGTCAACCTTGCCAAGGATCACAGAAGGGGAGCACTACCCCCACACCCTAACGAGCTGCCTCTGGGCCCCAGGGGCCCTCGGCAAGGGTCTGACCTGCCTGCCCTTTGGCGTCGGCCCTGCAAGGGCTTACTTCCAGGTAAGCAGGCATAGGATTTTGGCTTAATCTGGAAACTACTGAACCCCTCTAAACCTAACTTCTTCTAAAAAGGGGAAGCACAGAATAATTACAGATTGCCACACGTACAGACATAAAGAGGAGAAAATAATAGTCTGAAACTCTTACACTGTACTAATTGCTAAAAATATTCACATCGTGATTTTCAGTTTAAGACTGAAAGCTTCTCTTTTAATATCAGATACAATTTTCTTCATCTGGCAGAATATAGAATATGCTTGATTTTTTTTTCAAATTAAAAATATTATGATAAGCGCCAGCCTTCTTACTGGCATTGACAGAAAATGTATACTTTATGGGCATTATTTACATAGATTTGACAAACACTGCAAATAAAGAACTATATTTACATTTACATCTTTGCCTTCAATTACATAGTGGTTCCAGTGAGATTTTACTAAAGACTTTTGGGGTTCTCTCCTTAATACAGTAGGAACTAGCCATTTCCATTTCATTGGAAATTATAGGCCCATTCCAACTCTACTATTCTATGATTTCCAGAATTCCCCCGTTTTGCCTGCTTGCACAGCATGTGTTGTCTATTTTGGCATAATCCCCTCAGAGGAAATAGTCTGACTGCTCATCGTTTTCTGTCTCAGTCACTAATATCCATCCCTTTCTCTCCAGTCATCCATTTGCCTAAGAAAAGACAGCAGGACCTGACAAAATATTATTATGATCACTACCACAAAAATGTTCAGTAGATAAAATTGTTTTAGGGTTTTTTTCTTTTTCTTTTTGGTCTGCAAACTTGCAAGGTAGGCTTATTGATCTAACTTCTACACCACCTTTCAATGCATAGTAAAAACACAAGCACTTTTCAGGCTTTATAAAAGTCAAACTGTGTTGGAGGCATGGGGCTATGTTCATTGTCCTCACCCCTTCCAGCTCCAATCTTGCTGCATTTGGTGGCAAAGCTCCACACACACACACACACATAAAAAGCTTGTAAGCATGTTCACTTGAACATGCTTACAAGCCATGCCATGATCAGGAACTCTGGGTGATCAGTATTCCCAATTTGCAGGGAAGCTCAAACCCCAGTAATCTACACACTAAGCCACATTGTTCCTCAGGGACTTAAACAGCTAAGTGACAAAATCTCAGGACCACTACAATAATTTATTTATTATTTCTCAATTTATCATTGAGAAAATGGACAGTATTACATAGTGGTTAGAGTGTTGGACTTGGAGCTGGGTGAGAGCAGGGTTCAAATCCCAACTCAGTCATGAACCTCACTTGATGACCTTGGACAAGTCACCATCTCTTTACCTACTCTACCTCACAGGGTTGTTGAGAGCATAAATTGGGGAAGGGTAAAATGCATGTATGCTACCTTGAGCTTACAGGCCAGATGGGATACAAACATAATAAATAAAATAGTCCAGAAGACTGACAAAGGGCAAAATACAGTGCTAATCTTCAAAAAGAATGCTGGTGATTTACACTAGGTAGTTTAACCTCAGTCTAGAATAGGGTAAGCAACCTTTTTTCTGTCAAGGACTGAATTCCCTCAGGTATATTATTATTTATTAAATTTCTATCCTGCCCTTCCTCCCAAGGGAAGTAATCTGTTGGAAACCTCATGCTGATGATCAGAGCCAAAGACAAAGGGGTTCTGGGTTAATTTATCAAGAATTTTTAAAAGTCTTATTTTTCACCGTGGCTACCTCAGGGTAGAATTCCCAACCCTACACAGAAATACGCCCCACTGGGTTTGGTAGGGTTACTCTCAAATAAGTATGCAGATGATTGATTGATTTTTAAAAGTGAAACAGGCCAATACAGCTACAGTTTTGGAAAGCAAGTGGAAGTAATTCCTTTCTGACTTTAGTGTGATACACTAAATAGAGAATGGTTACCATTAACTTCATGGCTACATTAAGATTTGAAGAGGGAACTTCCTGGTTTGAAATCTTTGCCCCAATGCTACACCAGCTCTCTGCATGAAGTAATAAGGAATCTTGCTGTCACATTTCTAACAAGATAACACTAGGCACTTAACAAGCCATTTCTAAATTCTGGCATCCCATCAAATATATTTTGCTCACCAGTAGTCTTCTCAAGATTCTCGGCCAAACTTTTGCCATTCGTTTCCTCTTCTGGAAAGCCTGCCTAGGTCAGGTTGCTGGTTCTGGGACATCTAGGTGCCCCTGTGTAATTTAACAGCTCAAAATAGCAAAAACCAAAAGGAATATAGGAAGCCACCTTACATTGAGCCAGACCATTGATCCATCTACCTCAGTACTATCCATACCAGCAGCAATGACTGTCCAAGATTTCAGATGGGAAGTTCCCATCTTTACCTGAAGAAAGCAGGGATTGAACCTGGGACTTTCTATATGCAAAGCTGATGTTCTGCCACTGAGCTATGACCCTTTCCCACTTCATCACTTGCTTCACATAACTTTTCAAATAACTTCAAATAATCATCACTTCCTTAAAATAAGAAATAACTTAGCAAACAACTTTCCCAACACTCAGAGGGGGAGAGGAGATGTTCATGTTAAGCATTTCTCTGTGCACTCAATCAGATGCTTTTAAGGGATTTCCAAGTAAGTTCCAACTCATGACCGCCATGGGACTACTGAGCTGAAGGGCAGCATCCTCTGCCATTGGCCAGGGGACAGTGACACTGAAGGCTGCTCTCTCTCTCTCTCTCTCTCTCTCTCTCTCTCTCTCTCTCTCTCTCTCTCTCTCTCTCTCTCTCTCTCTCTCTCTCTGTGTGTGTGTGTGTGTGTGTGTGTGTGTGTGTGTGTGTGTGTGTGTGTGTGTGTGTGTGTGTGTGTGTGTGTGTGTGTGTGTGTGTGTGTGTGTGTGTGTGTGTGTGTGTGTGTGTGTGTGTGTGTGAGAGAGAGAGAGAGAGAGAGAGAGAGAGAGAGAGAGAGAGAGAGAGAGAGAGAGAGAGAGAGAGAGAGAGAGAGAGAGCGCTTGGGAAGGAGCTTGTAAATCTTTGGTTGTACCAAGAATTTCTTTACCCAATTTAAGGTAATTTGATTTGATAGAACATGACAAACAGATTAATGGATTTATTCAAGAGAACACCAAGATAAATAAACTTCCCTAATTAAAGCTGTCTTTGTTATCAGCCACACCAGTTTGAGGAGGGAAGCACTTGTTCTGAACCAAGGATGACTCACATTTTGTAAGGATTAAAACTATCATTCTCTCTCTTTTTCTTCACCACCCTCCTGCTATATTTAGGACTGCCTTCAATCAAACAACTTCTATGCTATCCTTACGTAACCTAAATTACATCTGGAGCATTACAGAACCAAGTCCCATCATCATGAGAAATATCTGTAAGCAGCAACTTTCAGCTCTGATGTTGCACTTCTGCAGTTGTTTTGACAATGCAACCTACAAGATTATGGAAAGAGGCTACATCTGGGGGGCCCAATGAGGCACCTGTGGGCACTATGGCACCCTCAGACACCTGCCTCAGCACCCACCAAGACCCACTCCCAATTTGATTTTTTTTTAAAAGTTCAAACTGAGGGTTGTTTGGGGGCGTTGGCCACTTCTTTGTCTTATTTGTTTTGGAATGTGTATAGGTGTTCTGCCTGGGGGAAGAATTCTGAGCATCATCAGTTTTTCTTCTGTGAAGTGGCTATTTAGTTGTGCCTACAACAGCTTTTCTGATTTCCAAATATGCCCCTGGGTCCCCAAAAAAGATTAGGGGCTCCTGGGCTACATGTTCAAATACAAATGATGGAGGAGTGACAATGCTCGTTGCTTTTGCTGCGAAGAAGAGTCTTGCAGAACCAAGACTAACCATTTTTTAATCTTTGAAGTGCAACAAGTCTACGGTGCTTTTAATACAAATGAGCTATACAGAAAGCCACACTGTGACCATTTGTGCCTGTTCTGAAGTTTCTTACAGCAACAATGGGGGCATGAATTACCACATCATCAGAAGCTGTCTTAAACCTATGTCAGACTAGCAGTGGCTCTCCTGGGTTTCACACAGGGGTCTTTCTCAGCCCTACATCCAGTCTTCCCAAATCTCATGGCAACTTCATTGATTTCCACATTGAATAACACTAAAGCACCAAGACTGATACAATTGTAAAGTCAGTGTGTGCAGTACAATTCAAACAAAAATCCCCATGCAACAATAGCCTTTTCCCCCTTGCTTGAAAGCCAAGCATGCCCACCACCCTTCACCTTTTAAAGGCACATTTTAGAGACACATTTTACGTCTAATCCTTCTTTCACTCAGACGTTGCCACTATATCGCATTTTACATGCCTTTGACATACGTTTTAAGGGCTCCTTCCATTCCTTACTGCATTTGCCCTCACCTCAACCGAGTGAGGTAAACCAGGCAGGCAAAAAGAAGCTGCCCACGGGAGCAGCCTACAGCCTCTCTGTTTACCCCTGCGGCCGACACACTCCCTTGCTCTGGACCAGCCAACAATAACCTTGTTAATGCATTATGCTTTCACTGAATGCCAGAACAAGACCACTTCTTTTTTCCCCTCCCTCCCCCTCTCCCTCTCCCCCTCTCTCTCACTCACACACACACACACACACCTACCTACATCCATTGAATGTAAAAGCATGCCCCCCACATGTATGAGTAGAGGGCTCTATTTATGCCACTGGGAACTGAAACAGCGACTAATATATAAAATGGACTGTGGCATATCTCTCATTTTCACCAGTTCCTTCCAGTTTAACCCTAAAGCATAAAGCACAAGAAACTCCTGTACTGAAATTCCACAGGTGTTGCTCCTCCTCTTCCCCCGGCACACATAATACCTCATCTTCATCATCATCATCATCTCTTACCTGCCCTTCACCATGAGGTCTCAGGGTGGGTTACAACAATTTAAAGATACAATATTAAAATCAGTATTACAGACAAAGGAATACAGTGGGTCCGACAGACAGACAGATAGATAGGAGAGATAAGAGATTAGATAGAGGTTTGACAGAGTTGATAGGATTGGGGTCAAGAAAAGAACATCTAGTTAGAAGGGCTGGGGTTTGGGGGGAGGATTTCATTGGGATTAGTGGGGTAGGATAGGGACAACAACAACTTATTCATTTACTATCACATTTAACATCTTGTATATCATAAAATTTATTTGTTTGATTCAAAACCCCACATGTCAACTTGATCAACAGTGCTACCATATTTATTTCTTAAATTTATATCCCACCCTTCCTCTCGAAAGAAGCCCAGGGCAGCAAACAAAAACACTAAAGGCACTGTAAAACATTTTAAAAACAAAAGACTTTAAAACATATTTTAAAAAATCATCTTTTAAAACATATTAAAACAAAACTTATCTTTAAAAAGAAGGTTTAAAAACATATTAAAAAGTAATTCCAACACACACTGGGATAAGATCTCTACTTAAAAGGCTGGTTGACAGAGGAAGGCTTCAGTAGGCACCGAAAAGATAACAGAGATGGTTCCTGTCTAATATTTAAGGGGAAGGCATTCCAAAGGGTAGGTACCAAAACACTAAAGATCCACTTCCTATGTTTTGCAGAATGGGCCTTCTGATAAGATGGTATCTGCAGGAGGCCCTCACTTACAGAGTTGGGTATATAAGGGGTAAGACGATATTTTAGGTATGCTGGTTCCAAGCTGTATAGGGCTTTGTACACCAACACAGCCTTGAACTTGGGCTGGTAGCTAATGGACAGCCAGTGCAATTCTTTCAGCAGCAGGGTGACATGTTGGTGATACCCTGCCCCAGTGAGCAGTCGTGCCACCGCATTTTACACCAGCTGTAGCTTACAGGCCAACCTTAAGGGCAGCCACACAGAGCGCATTACAGTAATCCAGCCCCATAGAGTGCATTACAGTAATCCAGCCTGGTCCTAAAGTCCTATTCTGTACCTATACCTATACCTAGGTATCTTACAGACAGATTACACCAGTGGTCACCTTTTGGGGAAATGGTGATAAGGCTGAAGCTTGTGGTTTAGAGGGCATATCTGACCCATGCTGAGGCGGACTTTCTGGGGATTTCTTGATCCAGGCATTTGGGAATCAGGAGGTGGTAATCCCAGAGACACAGGAACGTGACAGGAAGTTAATGAACAATCTGCCCAGTGTTTTGAAAGGAAACACAGAGCTTGGGAAAGGTGACACACACTGCCATCCCAGCAAAAGGGAAGGGGACTGATGCAAGGTGGGGGTAAGAGAAGAGAAACAGCAGGTTGGCAGTGTTCAAAACATGCAGGGGAGAATCGCAGAGAGAGAGAGAGAGAGAATGAACGAGAACACTCTGAGAGCTGGGTGCAGGATCTCTCTCTTTCTGGGAATCTAATGTGGGGCAGGAGCACGCTACCACTGATGCTCTACTAGCACATTGCAAATAAAGCAACTCCAGAAGTTTCCCATGCTCTCTCATCCAAAGGAAACCAAACCTGGGTAGTACTGCCTCTGGAACTTTTAACTACTTGGAGAAGTAGAAAGCACATAACAATATAATCCATGTCATATCCAGGATTGGATATAGACAACAGGTTTTGAGTTCCTGAACGACTGTTTGTACCAAAGGCAATCTTAGAAACTATCGGACTACATATTTCAACCTTCTGAAAAAGAATCATCTGATTCGTATAAGAAGTGAAGCATTCCATGTTCTTGGGGTGTGTGCAATATGGACTTTCCAGGACTGCTTCATGTGAGCATTAAAGGATCCCCTGTCTTTCTATCATTTTCTTGTATCATGTTTTCAAATGTTTCAAATTAACTTTACTCTTATGATAGTTCTATTATGTGTGATAAAATCCTCCACTCTATTTTAGATATATTTGCAGATACAGACAGATACACCAAGATGCAGGATTGGATCCATTTTTTCTCCTGCAGGTGAACTCTGCTTCCACTACCTTTACTCTTGCATGATACATACTGTATACCTGGCTCTAAACCCACTGCCGATCTCCTTCCTATTTGCCCTGCCCCATCCCATGTTTTGGCAGCTTAGCATGTCCATTGGGTTCTATTTTATTATTCAGTGCCTTTAAAAACATTTTTTTAAAGGCAGCCTCTTTTTTTTTAACTTGAAACAACTGCTCTCAGTGGGGATGGAACTGGGGTTTGGGGGGATGAAGTGGCTTTATTATTGTCTCACGAAACAGCCAATCAGTCCTCTGCATCTCTGACTTCTGCTAGGAAAAGGAACTAGTACTATCACTCTGATAAAGGATTGTGTAATTTTCTTATAGCAATGTGTGGTATTCAACTGTCCTGCTTGGAGTAGACTCACTGAAATTAATAACCCTAAGTTAGTAATGTCTATTAACTTCAATGGGTTTACTGTAAGTAGGATTAGCATTGAATACCACACAATGTATATAGATGTCTAGGGTCCATCATTGCAAAATATGAATTGTCCTTACCTGTGCACTAACATGCACATAAAAATTGTAAGACATTCTTGGCAGGCCTTGCATCTCTCTCATACAATGTCAGGGATAAATAAAAGCTAAGCTTTTTCACCAGTGCCTTGCCCTAAGACCTCAGCAACGCTCTATATACTCAACTATCCTGACTTCTCCTAATTACAGGAAGAAAACTGAGGCTAAAGGTGAAAAAAATTGCTCCAAGTTATCCATAACTCTCCTAAAAGTTGAAGCTACACCCTATTCCAACACAACAAATACTGGATCACGTTGGTTGTGTTTGAAGTATGATTTCGCATTAGGTGAATGAGCCTCAGGCTTTTGCTTCTGCTTAATCTCAGTTTAATATTATCTCTGGACCCAAATAATCTGTGCTTAGTCTTAACTATGGTTTACAGAAATAAGCCAACTTCAAGCCATGGTTAATGAAGTTGGTTTGTTTCAATAAACCATAGTTATGATTAACCACCTATTAGGACTGAGACATAGCACTAAATCACAATTAACTGAAAATGGAAGAAAAAGCTTCCAATATCCTCCTAGTAGCCACACTGAAGGAGGAGATGAGGCACACAAACCAGTTTAGTGTTATCACTGAACCAGGCTATTAGGAACTTTAGCAAAATGGAAGTGCCCCCCTAAAGCCATGCAGTCCTAAAGGCTAATTTACAGCTCACATTTTCTAGACACAGAGTTTTGCCATATGCTCCAAAAAGCTCAACCTAGAAATCCTTTTATAAGAAGGCATCCAATCAGTGCTTTCACTAAAAAGAATATTTTCATATGTAGCTGTTGTGTATGTCTTACCTGTTTGCGCCACCATGTGTGTCCATCCATTCCAGACTCTTCTGACTTTTTCACCAAAAAAATAGTGGGTTTCTATCTTCTGGGGTTTCAAAAGAAAATCATCTTTGCAAACTAACTGCTTGTGTTTATTGCTCCCCCAAACATATATCTCTCCTTCATCTTAAAAAGAAAAAGAAATGTGTTAAGGAAGGAAGTACTGTAGAAGGTATCTTAAGGACACACAAATATCAACTAAATGTCATTGTACCATTGTACACTTGCTCTCTGTCTGGTCTTGGAACACAGACTCAACTGAACGAACATACTAAGAAAAATAATACACTAAAAAAAAATGCCAAAAATCATTCACCACAAAGTATTAAAAAAGCAGAAAAATTTAATGTCTGCAACTAGAGCTGCAACTTAACTGCACTACACAACAAACCAACATAGCAATACACAAAATTTCCCATTGCCTGATCCACAGTGAAAAGACGTTCACATAGAAAAACACACACTTCACCAAGTCCCTACCTATCAGCACTTCTCATGAATGCAACAAAAATGCACACTCATTTTTATGTTGTAGTAGTAGTAGTAGTAGTAGTAGTAGTAGTAGTAGTAGTAGTACATCAGCAGGTCCCGGGGCAGGTTACAACAGTTTAAAATTCAATATTAAAAACATTTAAAACAAATTGCCATCACAGGAATAGGATGGGTGGTTATTTATATCCCACCTTTCCACCAAGGAGCTCATGGTGATGTACATGGTTCTCTGCTCCCTAGTTTATCCTCAGAAGTCTGTAAGATGTGTTAGGCTAAGAGATAGTGACTGATTCAAAGTCATCTGGTTAACTTCAAGGCCTAGTGGGGCTTTGGTCTCCTTGGTCCTAGTCCAACACTCCACCACTTCACTACCCTGGCTCGCAGTACCACGACAAGGCACAATACCAACAAACAAAGAAATCACAAAAAACATACAAAGGAGAGTTAAGCTGAACCTGTAGGTAGACGTGCAGGTTACAGCTTATGCTCATTTCTTACGCTTTGCAATGTACTGTTGTTATTGAACCAACTGCATGATGGCTTGCAAACAATTCCTGACACTCAAATGGAGAGTGAGGGGCAGATACAGATTGGCTCAGAAACGAGTGATGCCATTTCCTGATAACCAGTCCAATATGAGCCAAAGTGGCTTGCCCATGTTTGCTAGTAACCTAAATTGTGCACCAGTAAGAAAACTAAGGTCCCAGATATACAGCTTCAGGGCAAGGAACTGAACTCAATAATGTGTTGAATCCGTTTCCACACTACAATTTTTTTTAAGCTGCTTTATATTCCACAAAGTTAAAAGAACAGCCCACTTGTTATGTATTTGGAGATGATCTGTTGTGTATTATTATGTTTTGTATTATAAGGGTATCTGGATTAAATCTAATAAAAACAATAACACACAAAGACACACACATCTCCCAGTAAAGATGATGATGATGAATTGAATTTATATCCGGCCCTTCCTCCTGAAGGAGCTCAGGGCAGCATCAAACATACCCAAAATAATTTAATAAGAAAAAGAAAGATGTATTAGTCTCAAAGACGAAATACTTTATATGGTTCAACAGACGTACATCACTCTGTTCCATATTACAAACAAACAAAGGAAACTCACCTGTGAGAGATGTTACATGGTATGACCCAGATGTGATGCTCTTCACTTTGATGTTTTCTAGTCCTAGGATAATAATCCGTTATTTTTCATTAACTCAAGAGACAGTTTTCATTTCAGGCAGGCCTTTTGCAAAATGTCACAACTTACAGCTGCATAGGAAGAGAGCGAACAAAAGACAAGAATGCAGAATATAGAGGACAGCAAGCTACTTGGGTCATGTTAGGTTACTACCTACCCAGCTAATTTTATAGGTCACAGCTCACCCACATGGAGGGAGCTATTAAAGAAAAGAAAGACGCACTAACAAATGGGAGAACTTTCAGTGGGTTGGCTAATTAGGGAAGAATAGAGTACATGGCCCCAGGGAGAAGAGAACACAGCCACGTGCACACACACACACAAACACACACACACACACACACACACACAGAGAGAGAGAGAGAGAGAGGTGGGGACAAGCTAAGAAACATACTCTTATTGTACAAACTGCTAATCATGTCAATAAACCTAAAATACATTTTGATTTGCATGTACTTCTGTACTCCAGACAAGAGGAAAAGGCACCAGGAGAAAAAGAGCCACATATTATTCTTCATGCTTTGCTAGTTTTTTGGGGATACTCACTCTCACCTAACACCTGCAAGCCACATTTGGACAGTGAATAGTTCACCTTACTAACATCAATCAGCATGTAGGATGCAGGAAAGGAATTGCAGCACGAAACATTCCCACTAGAAGATATATCATCCTAAACATGCAACTTGCTCCCATGGCCAGTTTGGCCATATGCAACAACAGAAAAGTGGCTAGCATCAAAACAAGGAAAAAATAGAGAGCAAAAGCCAAGATGCTAGAAAAATAGGAATTTATTGAGTGATCAAACCCGATGCGTTTCAGCCTATAGGTTTTTAGGCCTTCATCAGGGGCTATAAACAAATAAAAACCTATAGGCTGAAATGCGTCGGATTTGAACACTCAATAAATTCCTATTTTTCTAGCATCTTGGCTTTTTGCCCTCTATTTTTTCCTAGTTTGGCCATATGGCCACAACAATAGTTGCTGGCGAAGTAACCTCTGGAAGTATCAGGCTGTAACTATTGTGCTTCATCACATCAAATCCACCAGTCACACCTGGTGACAAGAGTTTTCAAACAACATTATTTGACAAAAGAGATTTGTGATGCAAACTCCTAACATAACACTGCAAGTATATGAGAAGCTGTCAGGCCAATTTCCAGAGTTAAATCAAAATTTAATGTGCCTTTTTTATTTGTTTGTTTTAACTTCTGTAAGAATAAATCCGTATTTCCAATTTTGTCTAGCACTCTCTTCTTGATGCAACAACAGAAATGTGTTTTGTATCTTGTTCCTGGTAAGGAGGAATTAAAAGGCAACACTTGGGTGCAAACTATCTGTTTCTTTATTCACCCTTTGTTTCCTGTATTCTCTTTCTATTTCTCTCTCTTCTCCTCCCTACCAAAACCTTCTAGGGATAAACTGCTGAAAAACCAAACTGGGAAGAGATTCCACTTACACAGATGCAACACACGTCTCTTCTTCAGAAGAACAGAAAGTAAATAAACTGAGATAAAAAATTAGCCACAAAGTCCTCAAATCTCCTATGCCACCTTGTCTGTCTTCTTGTCATAGCTGGAAAAGCATCTGAAGAGTCATGTTTTATCCCCTATGCCAGGAGTAGGGAACAAGTAGCCCTCCAGAAGTTGTTGGACTTCAACTACTATCAGTCATCATGGCCAACGACCAGGGATGATGAGAGTTGTAGTCCAGCAACATCTGGAGGCCACAGGTTCCCCATCCCTACCCTTTGGCTCTTTAGAAACCACATGAAGATGCCAAAGGATCAGGTTAACAGCACTACTGGATCCAGCATCACTTCTGGATGCTCAGGGACTACTGTGGACCCGATTGCCCTCGCCCAGCTTCAGCTGGTACATCACCTGAGCACCTTCCTGGACAAGACAAATCTGGCCACAGTGATGCATGCCTTAGTCACTTTCTGATTAGATTGCTGCAACATACATGGGGCTGCTATGGGAAAACATTTGGAAACTGGAGCTGGTACAACATTTCACAAGTTTATGTCAACTGCACTAGGTTCCAGTCAGTTTCCAGGACCAATCCAAGGCCATGGTGCTCACCAATAAACCCCTAAAAGGACAGCAGCATTGCAGTTTCAAAAAATAAAAAGGGCAGTTCCAAATTAACATCCAAAAGCTCTCCTGAAGACCCAGGTTTTCACTGCTCACCAGAAGATGAGCCAGGCAAGCCTCCCTGAAGAGAGCATTCCATAACTGTGATGCTGCTCTTGAGGGGATCCTGCTTCTGGTGCTGTTCTGCCTTGCCTCAGAAGGCGAGGGACAGGAAACAGGGCAGCAGATGTTTAACAGAGTGTCCAGGTAGGCACCCTGAGGTGGTTTTTTAGATATCTTATCCATCACACTGATACCTACTCAGGAAGGAGACACAGAGGGAGACATGGCATGGCAGCTCCTGCTTGGGCCTCCCACACTTTATCCACCATGTCTCTCTCTGCTGTTGGGCAGCAGAGGGCAGTATTGCGGTGGTGCATTCTGCAAAAGATGGGGCTCCACGTGCCAAATATGTGGCTAGGGTTTGTGTTTGGGTGGCTATGGACGAAGTAAGGCAGAGTAATGGGAGTAAGAGACACCCTATTACAGCCACACAGAGCAGCATTCAAAGACGTAGGAGTGGAGGGGGTCAGTATCACGGGGTATCACCACAAGTAATGGCTGATGACTAAGGCAAGCCAAAATTTGTGCCCCCCTTGTTCGCATACAAGATAGCTGGTCCATACTTTAAATATTTCAATACCCAATATGCTACGCGTGCAAATGCAACATATATTTTAGGAAACAAACCTGTTACTTTGCAAGGTTCTTTTGCCCTCAAAAAAGGTGGAACCATTTTTCCTTGGGATGCCCGCTCTGCCTGAGATGCCATGCCAACTCCCCACTGGAAAACTGAACCATTTTCTTTTCAGCATGTACATGCAAAGAAAATTGAAATATTGAAACATCATAAACCCGGAAGATGATAATTTATTTATTGCATTTATATCCCACCTTTTCTCAAAGGAGCTCAAGGTGGCGTACATCGTTCTCCCCCTACTCATTTCATCCTCACAATAACCCTCTGACGTAGGTTAGACTGAGAGGCAGTGATTGGCCCAAGGTTACCCAGTGAACTTCATGGCCATGTGGGGATTCAAACCCTGGTTTCCCAGGTCCCAGTCCAACACTCTAACCACTACACTACACTGGCTTACATAAACTATGTAGCAATTAAACAATAAAATTACCAATGGCCCAAATATTCTAGACCTACATCCACCTTCACACATGGCATTTTTTAGTGATCCGCTCTATAGGCAGACACCTAATGTAACAAATGAATATGGCAAAGGCTTATTACATAGGTACACTTGTCACAGAGCTGTGATTGGCTGCAGCTTCCTGTTAAGGGGAGATCTGGTGGCAGATTCAGGTGTGCCTCTTTGTAATTTATAAAATAACCGTAAGTTTCTCAGGATTCAAGCTTCTCTGTGCCCTATACCACAAAAGAACCCTGCATAGGATTAGTTAACAGGCCACTTGCCACTTATTTGTTAATTATGACAAAGCCCTTCCAGTCGTAGCGCATTCAGGTTCTCTCTGTGACTGTGCCTTATTGATCACTCCTTAAGTAACGATTACAAACCCATGTATGCTTATGACCCATTGAAGCGAAGTACACTAAGGTGGTCTGCAGCCACCAAGGGCTCCCCTAATGCAGAAATGGGAAACTTCAGGCCTGGGGGCCAAACATAGCCCTCCAGAGCTCTCCGTCTGGGCCTCGGAAGTGCCCAGGCCACACCCCTTCCTGGCACTGCTTCACACCACAAGTATTTTTTCCTTGGCTGAAATGTATCCTTGAAGGCTGTTATTGCATCTTGAATGTCTGGAGGGATGATACAGAGATGTGCATGTATGCGTAGAAACTAACTTACTGTACAGGGGGGAAATCAGCATTTATTATTCTGCCCACTTTTGCCTCTGGCCCCACCCACCACTGGCATGTGGCCCTCAGAAGGTTGCCCAGAAGAGAATGTGGCCCTCAGAGTGAAAAATGTTGCCCATCCATGTCCTAATGTATTGATCTTTTAAATCTGGCCCTGGAGTCACACAGGTGACATAAGTTTTATAAATATTACTGAGTTCTTGGAATAGCTTCACTTTCTTTTTTCCTTGAAAGAGAGGGCAAAACATATGGATCCTCTCCAGACTGTTAAAAGATCCTGATTTTTGCCTTCAGCGATATGCCCATGCTGACCCCAGTCCAGCACCAATTATCCCTTTCCCAACAAACAGTAATGGGAGGTAGCCTTACTGCTTCCCCAGTCTTTGAAATGAACCATGGAACTGCTGGCCTGTGAGACTAGCCATCCAGCCTGCAACATTCCCTCCTTGACACTTTAAAAGACTTTTTTTCAAGCTGAATTGTGGCTCAGGAGGGCCATATTCACAGAGTGGTCACAGCTGGGAAAGGAAGAGTTAATCTTCCCTGTGTGCTGCAACATCCCTAAACAAACACATAAATGCCACACACACACACATGCTGCAATTAAGCATAGAAAAGGTTTTCTACTGGCTCCAATAAAAGGCCTCATTGCTGTGCTGCCCTGGGATCTGGCATAGCAAGGAGGTGTTTTTTCCTCCCTCTCCATCTTCTACCCTGACAGGCGTGAGCTGTGGGGCTGTGGATGTGGCAATGGCAATGCTGATCCATTAAGCCTCACTGCTGCCAGCCACTGGATTTGGACTGTGATCTAACTGACAGTGCAATCCTATCCGTGTCTATTCAGGAGGACATGCTATTGAGTTCAGTGACACTTACTCCCTCCCAGGTGACTTCACAGAACAGTGGACCATTACCGCAGAGGGAAGAGAGTGTGCTTGCTTTTTCCTTTTTCTCTATCTTCTTTTAAAGATTGATCACATCTGTGCTTGAGCGGGACAGGAAGGAAGCTGTCATCTTCAATCATTTGTTGTTGTTTTTAAAAAATCATAATAATTTTAAATGGCATCTTAACAGACTATTCTGTGAAGTCACCGAGGATTAAGTCTCATTGAACTCAACAGGATGTACTTCTGACTGAGGGGAAAATGGGTATTCCTGCAAAAGTAGCATACCTTTGAGGACAGATATCCAGATCCAACACAAGAACTGGGTAACAGCTGCATAACTTTTGTTAAATACACACATATCTGGAAAGACCCGAACATTAATTACAAAATTGTTTCTGTACAGCAAAGGGGTGGCTAACCTAGTGCCTTCCAGATGTTGCTGGACTATAATTGCCATCATGTCTGGCCATTGGCCATACTGGCCAGGGCCAATGAGAGTTAGGATCCAACAACATCTGGAGGGCATTAGGTTTGCTGCCAGGTAAAAATCTATGGGTTGGTTTGCATTAGCTGCACCCCATACCATAAGTCAGCAATGATGTCAGTTATCTGATAACTTGGAGTTGATATATGTCTATGCAGCCAGATATGCACCACTACCACAGATACTACACCAGAACTTGCATGACGTCAAAAGCTATGTCACTGTCAGATCATTCTCATTAATTTATAAATTATCTTTAAACTTCCACAAACATGGATGAGAAACACTAGATACAGTAATGAAAAATGATAATAAGTGACTTTCTAGAGTATTTTAGAGTGAAGTATTAGCCTGTCAATGAATAACTGGGTATGAAGTATTTTTAATTGCTTCATGGCTTCCTTTAAATCACATAACAATTAAAGCTGCAGAAACAAGCCCATCATCCAAGACTGCATAGCAGTTTTTATCAGAGCTTGGAAAAGTTACTTTTTTAAACTACAACTCCCATCAGCCCCAGCCAGCATGGCCACTGGATTGGGCTGATGGGAGTTGTAGTTCAAAAAAGTAACTTTTCCAAGCTCTGGTTTTTATGTTGAGGTTATTATAAGTTACTCGTTTAAAATTGCAAAGCTATAACTCACCAGTAACAGCTAGTGCATGTCTGAGTCCAGCAGCAACATTAACCACATTATCCTGTAAAGTCTATGGGACAAGAGAGAAGAAACTTATTTACCTTCTCTTAGATAAATATATACCACAGAATTATCTTTTTAAGCCATACTCCTAGAATTTTCAAAACTGATTAATAAACATGGTAGTCCATGCATAATAAAAAAATCAAAATCTGCTGATCTACAGTGAGGTGGCTTACAGAAGGAACTATCTAACGGACATAATGGTTAATTAAAATGTTCATGCTGAGAGCACCTTACTTTAATTATCTGTGGGACAGCATTTCCTCCTGAAATATTAGGAACTCCAAGTTGTCCAAAAGAATTTGATCCACAAGATAATACCTGGCCATTTCCTGCAAGATATAGCAGCACATTTTGACAAGGAGATATCTAGAACATTATAGTTCATTTTAGAAAGAAGCAGGTCCAATTTTTAAAAAATTGGTCACATCTAATTAATAGTGATGGAATGAGACTACTACCAACTTAAGACCCACTTGTTTCCAAACTTCATTGCATCTAATGTTTGCTAATTTGTGCCCTATGACACCAAGGCTAACAGTCTGGGCTGACAGCTAGTTTTTTTGAACCATTATGCTATACCAACACTCAACTGAACATACATTCCGTTCCCCATTTCCAAAAGCCCAGTAAGTTATAGCCTTGTGATTTTACATATAGCTGCCTGCTCATAATTGAACAACTAAGGAAGCCTGGAATATGTTTGGTGTGACATTTATTTTAGACCAGTTGCTGGATTTACCTGCAAGTATGATGGTAAAATCCCAACCACAGGCAACTTGAACAGCTGGACAATCAGAAAGAGAAGTGCATAGTGTAAAATGTTTTACATCTTCAGTGTGACTAAGTCCCAACTGCCCATCTTTATTTTGGCCACATAAAAAGAGTTCTCCAGTGTCTGCAAAATGAATAAATACTGTCAGGCACACATACAACAGATATAACATAAACTAAGCACATATTTTGACCAAATAATTACCTGTACCTTAAGACCCAATAATTGGTATTTATCCAGAAAATTCGGGAGAATGTTCACACTAACAATGTAGTAGCTTTTAAACAATTACACCCCTTTACAGAAGTTGCTGAAGCCACTAGGCTAGCAATAGGGAACCTGTGGCCCTCCAGATGTTGTTGAAGTCCAACTCACACCATCCCTGACCAATGGCCATGCTGTTTGGAGCTGATGGGTAATGGGAGTCCAACAACATCTGGAGAGTCACAGGTTCCCCCATCCCTTTGCTAGGCAGTCATAAAGACAAAATACAGCACATTTGGAAAGAGCCCCAATGACACTTGCACAACATGGAATTCTACTGTTATGCTCCCAAGGCTACTGATGGAGCTCCAACATGTGCATTTCACTGTACAACTTAAATTGCACATGCTCTGTGGTGAACAACTAGAAAACCAAGACAGATGCAGCCCCAGTACATGCACGTTGTGTGTACCATATGAGCACATTTGATCCCAAAACAAATCTCATGCAGTTTTGTCCCCAATTAGTTCATTAACATTTTTGAGTCCCTGAGTATATTTATGTACCGTATTTATTTATTATTTGATTTATATCCCACCCTTCCTCCGAGCAGGAGCCCAGTAGTTCATCAGCATCTCCCCCCCCCCCAAAAGAAAACCACAAAGCATGATCTTGGAAATGATGACAAACATAACATCAATTCAACAAAAATCAGAAGGCCTTACTTGCTATTTGATGACATAAAAAGCATTCTATCATCTCATTTTAAAGAAAGATGAAAGCTGCAGTTATGAACAGTGAAGTCAAATATAATTAGCACCAAGAGAGTCACAAAATTAATTTTTACAAGTATACAGTGCATAGGAAACAGTATTGCCAGTTTCTTACCAGTAAGAACTGCAGAATGTCCTCCTCCTCCAGTTATACTTTTGATGTTTTTCTGACTACAGGGAAATTCCCTCAGGGCCTGGGGCACAAGTACATCTTCTTTATGGCCAAGACCAAGTTGTCCATAGCTGTTTGCTCCCTAAGAATGTAAGATGGTAAGAAAAGTCCTGCTGCATCAGACCAAAGGCCCATCTAGTCCAGCATCCTGTTCTCACGGAGCCAACCAGATGCCTATGGGAAGTAGGACACCAGGGCAAATTCTCCACACTTGTGATTCCCAGCAACTGATATTCAGAGGTGTTCAGAGGCATACTTCCTCTGATAGTGAACATAGATGCCATCACAACCTTGTCCTCCATCAATTTGTCTAATCGTTTTTCAAAACCATCCAAGTTGGTGACCATCACTACATCCTGTGGTTCTGAATTCCATACTCTTAACTATGTACTGTGTGAAACACTTCCTTTTGTCTGTCCTGAATCTTCCAACATTCAGCTCCTTTAGATGACCCCAAGTTCTAGTATTATGAGAGATGGAGAACAAAGTCTCCCTATCTATTTTCTCCACTCCATGCATAATTATATGTACCTCCATATATCCCCCTCTTAGTTGCCTTCTTTCTAAACTTTCTAAACTACAAAGCCCCACATATTATAACATTTCTTCATAGGGGAGCTGCTCCAGTCTCTCATTCCAGCCCCTTGATTATTTTGGTTGTCCTTTTCTGAATTTTGCCCACCTCTACAATATCTATGATATCAGTAGTTTTATTTTCAATCCCTTTCCTAGTGATTCCTAACACGGAATTTGTCTTTTTCACACTGCTAACACACTGGGTCAATATCTTCATCAAACTATCCACTACAACCCAAAGGTCCAATCTTGGTCAGTCACCACCAGTTTGGACCCCATTAACATTTATGTGAAATTATGTGAAATTTATGTGAAATTTTTTGCCCCTGTTTACATCATTTTATACATGCTTACAAAGAATCACTTTCCTTTTTATTGCAACCAACCTGAACAATTTTGTGTCATCAGCAAGTTTGGCCACTTCACTACGCTAGATCATTTATGAACAAGTAAAAAGCATATGTTCTGTTACTGACTCTTTAGAGATTCCACTTCCTATATCCCTCCACTGGGAGAACATTTATTCCTACTCTCTGCTTCATGTTCCTTAACAAGTTACTGATCCATAAAACCACCTGTCCTCTGATCTCATGTCTGCTTACTCAGGATTCTTTGATGTACCTGTCAGTACAAATTTTTAAGAGTGAGGTATCCTTGCTCATTTAGACCACAATCCTATACACATTTACCTGGGTGTAGGTCCCATTGAACTGAGGTGACATATATATGATTGCATAGATAAACACTGATTAATTCCAAGGTTTCTAGGTTTCCTGTGTTTGTGTTTTGCAGTCAATCAAGTTTGAATTCTAGTTCTATATTTTGTAGAGCCCTAATTTTATTTATTTTATTACACTTAGTCTTCCTCCAATAGTGGCATACATAAGGATTATCTAATTTTATCTCTCATAACAACTGTGAGGTCAGTTAGATGATGACGTCATTCAGTGATATTTACTGCTGATTAGGAATTTGAACCCAAGCATCTCCAGTCAAAGTACAGCACTCTATCCACTACACACACTATCTCTATATCTGAGTGCTTGCTTCCTTTGATATTTTTGAACAGGTTTTTAACAAATGTATGTATTAGAATGAGACAGAAATTGAACTGGGAATCTTCTGGTCTGCACTCTGCTGCCATTTGTGGGAAGTCCCTCAAAGTTTAATGGCATTAACAGTGGCAGCAATGAGCCCACCCATTCTAAAAATCAGTAAGGCTGTAAAAGTAATACAGTAGAGCCCATACAGCAGGTTACGTTCCAGACCCCCACCGAAAAGCAAAACCTGCCGAAAAGTGGAACTCCATCAATAAAATGGCGCCCGACACCCGAAAAATGCCATAAAAGCGGAACAAGCACCATATGAGTGGGGTCTTACTCTAATCTAATTGGAAGCCGCCGTATTAGCGGAACGCCGAAAAGCAGGCCACCGAAAAGCAGGGCCCTACTGTAAGTTGAAATTATACATTGCAGGAAACTTGCCTGAAGCAATCCTAACTCCCACATTTTCTTGCAAAAGATTTGACATTATCATCCCAAGCGTAGCATCAGAAGGATTTTTTTTTTACAGAAATCCTATATCCCAGATAATGTCCTGTACACTTTTGCCTTTTCCTACCAAAGATTTTATGGCCTCCTGGATTCATGCAGTCAATGGTGCAAGCCAGTCTAGACTCTACTATGACATAAATCTCATTAGATTTAGTGGAACCATTAGCCCTTGACCTTTTACTCCAGGGAGAGCTCTATCTTTGAAGATTCTTGCCAATATCATTTTTGAATGGTCATGTGCATGTCCATTTCATATTCATCCCCTTTGAAGCACAAAACTGGCAAGCATCTAGTGGCTCAGCTGATACTTGGAAACATGTCACATCAATTTCAGTGAAAGGTACTTCTGAAAAAATTATTTGAGAATCAAGTGCGCATATATTTTACAACACACATCCATTATTTTCTCAATGAAATGTCATTATGTGTTATCCAAAACCTTGGCCTCCTTCCGGCATTTTCATATGCGATCCTAATAAGTGCATCTGAAGTCATCTCCAGATGTTTTTGCCATATATAAATACTGTTAATGAGAGATAATTTGGAAGGGAAAAAACCTCACTATATCTTCAGGGCCAATGTAAAAGAAAGCTGATTTAAGCTTGTACAAAGAACTGCATCTTTGTTACAGAAAAACTGTTTAATAAGAACCACAAGACCTAACGGCTTGCTCTGACACATAGCCATAATCCTATGACTATTTTTCCACATTGAAAAACAGCACAAGTATTCAAAGAATACGGCCTAGAGGGCATTACATTTTGGGATATTTAGCCTTATTGGACAGCTCCGGCATATGCGTACATACACAGTTAACTTTAGGGAGGCAGTGCTCAAAACTCTTTACAAATTCAGTTCAGTTTTCTCAGCTCCACTAGAATTGTTCTCAGGCATGTCACATGCAACACTGATAGCAGTGATACCATCAGGGCAGGATTTTGGGACAGACATGCTGGGCCCAACTCAGAATTAAAAGGGTTTTCAAACACAGCAAGACGGCTTACCACATTTTGGAGTAAATGAACATTACCATCTAAAGAGGGGGACCCACATAAGATCATTAAGTCCAAAGTTTATTTTTGTTCATTATTACATTTATAGTCCACCTTTCCTCCAAGGAGCTCAAGGTGGCATACATGGCCTCCCTCTTCTCCATTTTATTTTCACAACAACCCTGAGAGGTAGATTAGGCTGGGAGGCAGTGGCTAGCCCAAAGTTACTCAGTGAGTTTCATAGGGATTCAAACTCAAGTCTCCCAGGCCCTAACCTGACACTAGTCAGTGGGCAGGGACAGGCAGCAGCCCTTAATTCTAAAACTGGAGACGTGCTGTAAACCCACCTCCAGCATGTATTGGAAACCCTGTTCTCGAACTCTAGATGCATAGACATCAGCTACAGGTAGGGGAATGCACCCATATCCTAGATACATTTTTCTTGTCACTATATCTCAAGTTCTAAAGGTAAATCCTCCTATAATAATGAGTTCTGTGGCTGAGGCCTGGCTGATGGACAGGTACAAAGCCCTAGCAAAACATTTTAACTGCATTCCCCACAAACCATAAGCAAAGTGCCACTAAAATGTGAAGCCACTTTCATCCCTTTCCAGCAGAGAGCAGCATCGGCTAAAACTCCTCACAGAGCCTGGACCGTGGAATTGGCAATAAAACATTTTCCATTCCTAAAATGAGATCCAAGCTACGCGGATAAGCCATCTGTTCTCAATGTATGAGACCCCTCAAAGCTTCTGAGGGAATTTTAAATTGGATTTAGTGTAAAAAAAAATGAATAGCTCACTATCGTCTTTCCTGTGAACGGAGGCTTTGAACCTTTAAAACAGCATGCCAGGGAATGAATCGGCAGATTTCGATGTTCCAAACGGGTAATTTGGAATGCTGTATGTGCCTAAACTGGGACAGAGTTGAAAGAGTTGCGGGGGCGGGTCACCTATTGGCTTGCTACCTGTCACGCGATTGTTAGTCACAGAGCCTGGTCCTGTTTTTTTTTTTTAAAGGCATCGATAGGCAAGTCAATTAGTGGCATGCATATTTGTACGGATTTCATCAGAGATAGAGGTTTGCCAATAACACCTATCTGCTTCTGTCAGTCACCGGGGAGAGGGGGAAATGGGAGAGATATTCATCTCCAGTGAATATGATGTTTATGAAAACTATTTCAAATTTAGGAATTTGTAATTTAGGAACAAAACAGTGTGAGCCCGCGAAAAAATATTTGCAACGGACAAATGCACCCTCCCTCAACAGCAATGAAAAGCGAAGCCCAGCCTCGCGGCTTCTTTCCTCTCCCCATGCTTCCGCCCTTCCTGGTGCCACTGCGGGAACCTACCCAAGCGAACAGCGCCTGTGTCGTCTCCTCGCGTATAGCGTCCATAACATGGCGAAACAGGAGGTGCCACTCCCGGAAGCACCCATAGAATTAGCTGCAGAGCGTCCCCCCTGCCGTCGGAAGTTGGCGTGGCCAGTGGTTCTCCTGGGCTAACGGCAGTCGGCAAACGGAGTTGCCCGGTCAGCGTCTCTCTGTTGCCGCTTAGTGGTAGTGGGGAAATGATAGATAAGAGTTCTAGCTTTTGTAGTGGTGCATCCCAACAGCCTTCATTATGGTTACTTGGAGGGAACCGCCAGGAAATTAGTTGGAGTCACTTCTGAGAAACGTGTAGGTAACAAAAATATATCATACTTCTTCTGGTCTCATTATGTTTGAACAGTCTCCGGATTCGGCTGATAGTGCTGATTCGTAGGAGAAATTAAGCCGTGGAGAATGTGTGGATAACAAATTTCAAAGGTATAATCGTTTCGTCTGTGATAGCAAGCAACACACAAAAGAGAATCCTTTAGCACCTTGCAGACTACCAGATTTATTGTTGTTAGCTACAGCTTGTGCAAACATTAGAGCAGTGGTTCCCAAACTTTTTTCCCCGCGGGCCACTTGAAAATTGCTGAGGGTCTTGGTAAACCCCTTAATGATTTTGCTGCCTATTGTAGCAATTGACATGCTAGGTGCTTTATGCTTTTTAATAGTATTTTTGTTGCTTCTTATATTTGTTAGACATACTGTATTGCAGTTTGAATGCTGTAGAATGCAGCTTGTGATGCAATAAAATTCAATACCAGAAATAAAAGTGGCAATAAAAATACAATTAAAAACCAATATGGATATTTAATGTGATGGATATGCCGTCTCCCATCTTCAACCACCAATCCACAGTTACCACCTGAATGAAGCTCGCAGACTACTGGTGGTCTGCAGACTGCAGTTTAGGAACCCCTGCATCAGATTATACAGACATTTGTTCTGTGTGTGTGTGCGCGCAAGTGCTTGAATGTATGTGAACGTTTATATCCAGAGTGTATATCGGGTGGGAAACCAGGCCCAGGATCCAAAAGTGACCCTCCATGCCTCTTTCTCTCCACGGGCCATGCTTCCTAAGCCACACCCCTCGCCAGACTGCTCCACACCCTCCTCAAGGGATTTTGCCTGGCTGGAATATGACCTTGAACTATGATCATGCCTCTTGCTTCCTTGGATGGAGGATGATGAGATGTGTGTGAGTTAGAAACCTCTGTCTTTTTCATGGCTGGAATGTAGTCTAAGGGTAAGAGTAGCATCCTTTGCCTCACCCACCTTAACCTCTGTCCCTGCCCACCACTGGCATGTAGCCAAGAGGAAATGCAGCCCTCATACTGAAAAGGGTTCCCTCCCCCTGATGTATGTGCATGGAGGAACCCAAATAAATCCAGGAATTGTGATTGTTTTGTATCTGCTGAATGTGTAAACATGTAACTGCGTAAATGTGTAATTCTATATCCATGTCTACAATAGGTCTGCCAAACCACAAAGGTAGCAATGAAGTGCAAGTTTATTGCATGCATTCCTTGCATGCTTATTTCCTACCACACAACATGTGAAAAGGGCATGATTGTGCACCTATTTACATAACATCTGAATGTGCCTCTGAACACATGCAAAGTACACTTTTCTCAATATTGTATAACTTCAGGCTGTTTAGAGGGCACAGGCAGGTTATAGAATAGTAGAGCTGGAAGGGGCCTATAAGGCCATCAGGTCCAAGGTTCATTGAGGTCCTGGATGAGAGGGTGAAGTTTTCAAGTGGGCCTGTGCCCAGGCACCACTTCTGTTTAGAAACTGACCAGAGCTTGTAACCTCCTTAATCCTGCTGTCAGGAGGACATATCCTTTGTGTGCTTTAAACGTCATGTGCTTTAAATGTATAGTGTTTACACACAGGCACAATCCCAGTTTGTAACATCCTCAAATTGAACAGTTGCATATTTGTGCATAATGCCCAACATGGTGATGTCTTGGTAAACAATGCTCTACAAACAGATAGCAGTTGTTTAATATACACATGAATTAGTGTGTATAATATATATAATACTCAAAATTTACAATTCTGTATTTCAAGAGACAAATAGGAACTACAGTAAAATGTTGCAGTGCAGAGTGCTGCTCTTCAGGATTCTCAGTACTCCATTCCTTTCCCCCTCCCACCATGTTTTCTTTTTCTCCTAGCACTCAGCATTCCACAGCCACTGAGCATGCTCAGCCTTAATTGCATTTTTTGCGGGGTTTCTCCCATTTGCTTTTTGTTTATGTACTTCTGCAAACCTTCATGCTCAGCTGTTTCAAAGGCTTCAGACTGATCCAGCAGGATCAATAGGATTCAGTTAGCTTAGTTGTCCTCTGGGCAGAAGTTGTTCTTGTTTTAACACATTACAATTTGTGTTAATGAGGGTAGTCTATTGTCTACAATATCATTGGGAGGGGGGTAATCCTAGATTCACAATTCATGTAGTGTAGCAGTTAGAATGTCAGACTAGAACCAGGGAGATCAGGGTTCAAATTCTCATTGGGTGGCCTTGGACCAGTCAATCTAATCCATCTCATAGGGTTGTTGTGAGGGCAAGGAAGACCATGTACACCAGGGACTGGGGAACCTTTTTGGTCTGGTGGGCCAGATCTTTATTTCCTCCCCCACCCACATGGGTCAATTTTGACAGGTGGGCAGAACCATTCACTTGGCATCATTATGACATGAGATTATTGACAAGTGATCAACACCTGTCAAAGTTGGCCCACATCGATGAAGGGAGCTAGTTCAAAACATTCATTCAGTCCTGTGCACAGAGCTTCCCAAATGCCCAACAGCTGATTGCTGGCTGTTTTGTTTGGGAAGTGCTTGGTATAGGGCTTGCAAAGTGCTTTGTGCAGCGCTTCCAGAGCACCCAACAATCAGCTGGTTGATCAGCAAAGCCCATTTCAGCCAAACCCTACCCTTATCTGCCCCACACCTGCAGATGTCATATTTTACAGGTGGGTGTGGCTTACCTGAAACAGCCTGACAGGCCAAATTTGGCCCATGGGCCAGAGGCTCCTTGCCCTAGGTGTATACTGTCCTGTCTTTCTCAGGAGGAAGCATGGTATCAAAATATAAGAAACAAAATTCTCAGGAGGCACAGACATGCTGAGGCAGTGATGTGTAAAAGTGCAATCTCCGAAAAGTATTTAGAACAGTAGATATTGTTCCACTCTAAATTTTAGTGTCACCCCACCTCAAGTGTTTTTCCAAGACTCAATTGACACACAAAACAATGCTGTTTTTTGTCTGAGCTCCTTTATTGTTTATTTGAAAATAGAAAAATGGGGAGATATGTCATTGGCTAAGCACTCTGGCTACTTAAAAATTCTAGGACCACAGTAAATGGTGAAATTACTAACACAGATGATAAAGTTGACACATCCTATACACTGAATATAAATATTTAAATATCCTGAAAACATATTTGCTTATATTATTGTAAGTGAATTCCTGTATCCATCAAGGTCAATTGCAAAACTGCAACTGGCTTCAAAAGAGATTTTTTTAAAATCCAAGTACTACAGATTAAGGTGCAAATATTAATTTAACAGTATCATGTTTTCTCTTGAACTATAACCATAACACAGACCCAAAAATATCTAATAAAAACACATACAATAGAATCCAGTTGTTTTTAAGAAATGCTACTCTTTGAGAAGCACAGAAAATCTGATCCATTATTTCTGCTTGTTTCAACTGTGATTATTTATTGTTAAGCTTCAAATTCCTAAAAAAACTAATTCCAAATGTAATTTAAGACACAAGCAAAGTTTGCTTAGATACGAAGGCAGATCAAGAAGGAGATAAAGAACAAAGATTTTAAAACAGGCTTCTGTCTCCTGGTATCTTGAGAACTATTTGGATCCTAGAGCAGACCACAAGCATAGACTCCTCTGCCCTACAGCAAGACCCTCCTGTGGCTATGCAGCCACTCCAACCTCTACCCCTTTGACATAGCTTTAACTCCTCATAACTTACACAGCCTTGCCTTATCACAAGTTCTGTCCAAATCTGACTAAAACGTGACTTTAGAGGTGTAGGTTATCTGATGCATAAGGCCAAGAATACTTTTCAAAATTAGTGTCTGCTCATTTGGGCTCATTTTGCTTTTGTTGTTACTATAACTATAAGTTGGTCATGCAGTCTCTAGAGGAGGGGTGGCCAGCATGATTCCATCCAGATAGTTGGCTGGGGCTGATGAGAGTTGTAGTCCAACAACATCTGGAGGGCATCACAATAGTGTTGTTGTGCATATTATTATCCTTTACACCTACAGTTAGTAGGAAACCATGAACTTCCTCCTCTCCCATGTATGATGTTCAGATCAATAATGGCCTTTCAGGGTGGGTATTTTTTCTTCATCCAAAAATATAGACTTGTACCCCAAGATAACCTAACTTAAGGAGCTATTATTATTTATATTTATTGCCCGCCCTTCACCATCAGGTCCCAGGGAGGGTTACAAAACCTAAAATACAATATTAAAAAGAATTAAAACACATTTCATTTGCAAGAATAGGGTGGGTTCTGAAAACAAACATCTGAGGAGCCAAAGGCCAGGGTAAAGAGGAGTGTCTTTAGCATTTGCTGAAAACTGTACAGCAAAGGTGCCAGACGCACCTCTGTAGGGAGGAAATTCCACAATTTAGGGGCTATCACAAGAAAGCTCTCTCCCAGGCCACCATCCCCTGAACTTCTGACAGTGGTGGAACTACCAAGAAGGCCCCCTTTGCTGATCTTAGCACCTGAGAAGGTCTGTGGGAAAGGAGATGGTTTCTTTGATATTTGGGGCCTAAGTCATTTAGGGCTTTAAATCTAACATGAGCACCTTGAATTGAGCCTGGAAACAAACAGGCAACCAATGCAACCATTTTAGAACAGGAGTTACATGAGTTCTAAAGCAACCCCAGCCAGTGATCTGGCCACTGCATTTTGGACCAGTTGAAGTTTCCAAGTCGTCTTCAAGGGCAGCCCCATGTACAGCGAGCGCATTGCAATAATCCACTCTGGAAGTTACCAGAGGATGGAGTACTGTGGCCAAGTCATCGCTGCCCAAAAGGGGCTGTAGCTGGTGAGCCAGCCGGAGCTGGAAATAGGCACTCCTAGCCACTGAGGCCACCTGAGCCTCCAGTGACAATGCTGGATCGAGGAGTACTTTGAACTACATATGTTATAAAGGACATTGCCTTACACAGAGTTAGGCCATTGTTCCATCTAGCTCAGTAATGTCAGTGACTGGCAGTGGCGCTCCATGGTTTCAGACAAGTGACATTCCCAGCCCTTCCTGGAGATGCTGAGGACTGAACCTTGAATCATCTGCATGCAAAGCACATGCTCTACTATAGAGTATAATTCTTCCACATTAATGCTGTTGGATTACATATATTGCAAGCAGTTGCATAAGATGGGTAGGATCAATATATCAGTTCTTAAGAAGAGGTGTATTCTTCGGGAGCCTGTGGGTAATTAGTTCTATGAGGCTGCAAGTCTCTGACTTGCCAGGGCTGACATCAGCACCTAGCATCCTCAGGTTGAAGGGCAAGTTGATGCCCCCTTTGTTCAGCCAGCCCCTCTAATGCCAACAGCTGGGAAGCCACCCACCATTTAAAATTTCTTACAATTCCCAGAGCATCCCACATAGTGTTGCTCAAAGGCATTGCAGGAAATTTAAAATAGAGGTGGCTTCCCAGATTGAGCTGCTATTGCCAAGTAAACATATAGCTGGGTTGTTTTTTTACCAACTAGCACCTTGTCATTTACCCCCTTCAAACTTGGACTCTAAATAAGAGTGAGAGTTGCCAGCCCATTATCACCTTATCCTTGGAGAGGTCTCTCATTGTTTACATCTTAACGGATTTCACTAATATGGACTCAAAGAGCCCCAGTACTAATACAACATCTATCTCTAAGCTAACTTATACATAGGTTAAATTTGAAAGGATCGATTGCAACATTTTGACACTTTTGATCCAGTTGTGTGAAATGCCTAAGCCTGCTATTGACCACAAACTTAGGTTTGCAGGTCTTAAAGATGGTTCTCACATAACATTGTCCCTAAAGGCTAGGTCATACCAACATATACTAGATTATGCAACATGTGAAAGCACTCACCCAAATTGACAAATATAGTGTTTACTAGGGGCTTTGCCCCTGCATGCTTCACATGCCACCCCTCCCCCAGGTCACCAAGGCATCTCCCCCCTCCCTGTCTGATCTTGCAGGCTCTCCCAGGCTGGAGGAAAGGGAAGCCTTGCTGAATAGGTGGCCATTGTGACCACCTACTCCTGCCACTGCCCGCTCTGCCACTTGGTCTTGTCTGGTTGCCCATCCACCAACCTTCCTTCCTTCCCCACCACTGCACAGCCTTGAGCTCAGCATGGCCCAATCATGCTACAGTTTGCAGCGCCACCTGTCTGTGGCAAAGCAAACTGCAGTGTAACAGTTAGAGGCTTACAAAAATATAGATATAGGATGAAATTTTCATCAGGCAATATTGAATTTCTACCTAGGATAATTAAGAGAAATAGCTGAATCACACATGCAAACCATCACTTGATCTTACATATCAACAAGTGATGAATATATGTAAGAAGTCGAAGATACAGATATACTTGCTTATAAGGAAACACACATAAAGGAATGCATTTTGCATGGTAGTATAAAGATACCATACTAGTTTCAGTTCCCCAGCTTTCCCCATTATACTCACATGCAGCCAGGTCAGGTAACCAAATGAGAGTATAATGGAATGAGCCAACACTGATATAGCATCCTTCTTGAATGCAAGGTGGAACACCTTCTTAAAACATAGTGGCACATACATGGTCTGAGACAGGGATGGGGAACTTGTGGCCCTCCAGGTGTTGCTCGGACTCCCACTCCCATCAGCCCCAGCAGAATGGCCAATGGTCAGGGATTATGGCAGTTGGAGTCCAAACATTTAGTGGGCCACAGGTCCTCATCCCTGGTTTGTGGGATCCATTCTTCAGTAATGGCTAGTACTAGCCCTCATTGGACTACATGGACTATTCATGTATTTTGTTGTAGCAATTCCTAAGATCCTATGTTAACTGTTTCAAGGTAAAGTGAATCTGCTTTCCTTCCAAATTGTTGAGTGAGTGGGGGTCCATAAAAAGAGAAAGGGAAAAACAGCATGTAAATATTGGTATAGTTTACAGGGGTCCATAATTAAGAACAAAATCTTTCCCTTTGATTCATCCTTTGGTTTTCAGAAAGTGGCATTCTGCATAAAGCACACAGAGAGTATTGTCATGCCTAGAATGGGACACAATCCATAGGCGCTGAGTGTAGAGTGGCTGATGGTCACTGGAGAGGTTAGATTCCCAGCTGCTTTCCCATCTTGTTGAGGGCATCACTGACAATGTCCAGTTCATGACGTAGTTCATTCACCACATTAGCAATGCTCCTTGTGTCTTTCAAGATCTGAACACTTTGTGTATATGGGTTATAATTCATTCCAAAAGGACGCTTGATTGTCTTTGCAAACTCTCTGTTCGGATGGGGGGCAAAAGGGGGAGTTTCTGATGAAAGCCAACTTATATCTTAGCTTTCAGTCAATGACCATTCTTTGTATGCGAGTACTACAACATCTCAAGAATTGCTGTAAGTCATCAGAAATTATACTCTATAGGGAGGGGAAGAGTCACCTTCATAGTGAAACACCATGATAGATGCAATAGGTGTTAGATTGTTAGATGGACAATCCAGGAATGACAGCCCAGGAAAGAGAGGGAAACAGGAGAGAACAAACAACCCAGAGTCTAGGAAGAAAGTAAATGCAGGGGAATGGGCAGAAGATGAAGGCTGATGGTGGGCCCTCAGTAAGAAGACTGCAGAGGATGTGGAAAAGTTAACCAACCCAGGAAGGAAGAGGAAGGGCAGAGCCCCTGGCTCTGGGCTTTAAGAAGCAAACGTTTTAAGGAGCAAAGGAAGAAGAGGTTTCGGTGGAGGAAGCAGCAGCTCCCAGGTGGGGCAGAGCCGTGATGCAACTTTCCCAGCAGGTGGGTCACATTTGCTTACTGGGAGAGCAAGGGGAGGCAAGACGGCAGGGCAGCTGGCACACTGCAAACACACCAGCAGGAATGCTGGATAGGTTCTACCGGTGTATTTCCACTGCACCAACCCTCCTTGCCACCCAAGCCCCTCTCTCTCCCAGTAAGCAACAGCGACTCACCTGCTGCAAAGCTAGCATAATGGCTCTGCCCCACCTGACGAGCCACTTCTGGGTGGAGGAGAAAGGGAGGGAGCTTGCAGGGGACTATTGTTAAGTGCCAAGGACTGGGACAAATGTAGACAGGGTGCTGATGACAAACAGTAGCCTGGCATATCAAGCATGAACAGGCCAAGAAGGTGGCTGATAGATCCTTTATCCAAGGAGGAAGAAGGCCAGGCTGAGGGAAGGCCAACTGCTCCAGGAAATGCAATCAACCTGAGCCTAGAGGGGTGAAGTTACACTCAGTGGTGAGCAGATGCAGGAAAGAAGTAAGGGGATATGGGGCAAATATAGTCTGTCTAGCTGTGTGTTGGTCCATCTGTGCTCAGTATTTTCTACACTGAGTGGCAGTGGCTCTGCAGGGTTCCACACAAGAATCTTTCCCACAGGAGATGATTACCTGGAGATGCCAGGAATTCAACCTGGAACCTTCTGCATGCAAAGCATATGCTCTACTGTGCAGTTCTTCTGAATTGATGCTATTTACTGACATACTTACATTGCAAGAAATCAGACAGGGTGTATAGGAGCAACATCTTTTTTTTTATAAGTCCTTCTGTACCACAGACCCAAAACTATCAAGCTACAATAAAAGATACTGTTTGTTGCTATACTCTCAGAGTACAGCTATGTATTTCACCAGCTGGGATAAGACAGTGGAGCTGTATAGCATTGGCCTGCCTCCCACAAGCCCTGAGGCAACACTAGCAATCTATTTATTACAAATAATAGCATTTAAATAGTGCCTTTAAGTTCTTGGCATACATTATCTTCTAATTCTTATAATAGCCCTGTGGGGTGAATATTATTTTACTCCCAAACTGCAGATTGGAGGGGGGGGTTGCTGAGAATTACTGGCTTTCCTAAGTCCACTTAGCAAGTCCGAGCAGAGGTAAAATTTGAACTGCCTGCTTTCAGATTCATGGTCGATCCCTGTGTCTCTTAGCCATTACACTGCACCACTTGGCCATTCTGTACTGCATGGATGAGTGGAATAACAACAAAGGTTGTGGTGGTTTTTTAAGGTGTCTTTCAATCTCCCACCTGTTCTTAACAAAATTACCTCATCTTTTCTTTTGCATCTTCAAAGCTTTCAGAAATGAAGTAAACTTCCTGGAATGTCGTAATCATACATTCTTGCTTGCAGGTGACACTGGGATCAAAGGGCTTCACTTTGGCACTTCCAGACAGTGCATGCTGGTCACCAGACGAAGCAAAATGGCAAAGATTGATTTTTGCATATATTGGGGGCATCAGCATCAAAGAATCATCAAAGGTGTCAAGCACAGCACAGATGAATTTATGTGACAACTAAACCCTGGGCTTTTAAGGATTATTTCTGCTAATTACAGCAATTCTTTTTTAAAAAAACTGATACTCCTGTAGAGCCTTCTTGTACCTTTTTTACTCAAACTGAGCAGCACCTTATTATATGAGACATCATGCCAAGTCTCATGAAACTGTCTCAGTGGTCACTGGATACATTGTATTCATGGAGAATAAGGGGATCAGTGCTGCTGGCCATAATGGCTACAGATTACCTTCACTGTTGGAGGCAGTACGCCAGTTGCTAGGAATTACAAATGGGGAGGGTGCTGTTGCACTCAGGTCCTGCTTATGTGCTTCCCATGGGCATCTGGTTGGTCACAGTGGGCCTTTAGTCTGATCCAGCATTGCTCTTCTCTTGTTCCAAGGAAGACTTTAAGAATGGGCAGATGCACACGAAAGCAGATAGTCCTTCTGTTGCCCCAGTCCTAAGCTATATAGAACTCTCTAAAATCTAGATCAAAACCTATTGCTTTAAATTGTGTTTGTAGCTTCCTTGGAATTACCTGATTGGAAACCAGGAAAGTGATTTTTGTTTCTTTCTTAATGCTGGCAAGATATGTTCCAGCTGGACAGCTCCAGTTAACAATTGCAGACCATCTGGTGTGAAAAACATTTCCTGAAGGTAGAAAGTTTTTAAACTATTTGCTTAGAAGACCTGTTGATTGTAGGTGGGAGAGGCTTTTATTACTTACCTTCAGTTCACTGATAGATGAGAGTAAACCAGCTCCATAGGCTCTTAACCGGCCTTCTTGCTTACATAACCCAAACTCTACTGTGAAAAAGTAGCACTGAAAAGGAAGAGAGGAGAAACAAAGAGAACCAGTGAGCCTTTAACAGTGATACAGCACAATAAAACTCAAGCAACCAGTGTTTTCATGCTCCCTTTCCTGGATGAAAAGTAACATAAAAACTAGAGACTCAACAGTACGCTCACTAAGCGTTCAGGCAAACAAAAGGCATAAATGTTATTTCTACTTTTGACTGGAATGGGATTCTTTCCCTTGAAAAAGACCACTTTTGCCTCCACCCTTGATTTGCACCATCACCCATTAATTGAAATTTTAAAAACCCAGACTTTGGATTCAGAAAAGCCCCCTAGATCCTCAGTTCAGCCTTGAGAAATAAAGACACTTAGCCACTCAGAAAACCCTTTGTGTGAGAGGGAAAGGGAAGATGCCAGTGGTTCCCAAACCTTTTTCCCCACAAACAACTTAAAAGTTGCTGAGAGTCTTGGCAGACCACTTAATAGTTTTTCTGCCTGTTGTTCCAATTGTAATGTGCTGTGCTAGATGCTGTATGATTTTTAATTGTGTTTTTACAGACACACCATGGACCACCTGAATGAAGCTCTCAGACCACTGGTGGTTCATGGATCACAGTTTGGGGATCCCTGATCTATATGACAGCCCTACAGATATTTGAAGATGGCTGTCGTAAAGCCTCTGTTCTCCAGACTAAACATACCCAATTCCTTCAACCTCTCCTCAAAGACAACAACACTTTGGTTTTGCTGTGACAGATTTAATTCCCTTTGGAAAGGGCCATTTTGTGTTTAGTTTCTGCTGCTGACCCAATCCACCTATAGTTAACCAGAGAAATAAAGTGAGATTAATGATTTCCTTCACCATAATGTGCATGCCTGTGGTTCACATACATTTTAAGGCTCTTCAGTATCTGGAGTAGCTAACAGGAGTGCACAAGAAGGAACCCCTGAGGTAGTGGGTTGTACTCAAAATACTGCTGAGAGTTGTTAGAAGACTCTTATTCCCCTCACAGAGCTACAGTTCCCTGGAGGTTTAACAGTCAGCCCCTCTTCCCAGAGAACTCTAGGAACTGTAGTTCTATGAAGAGAATAGAGGGTCTTCTAACGCCTCCCAGCACCCTTCACAAACTACACTTCCCAGGATACTTGGGGGGAAGCCATGATTGTTTAAAGTGGAATAAAAATGGAATAAATGTATGGTGTGAATGTGGTCAGACATCAAGTCCAACTCCCTGCTGATGCAAGCAATCCATCACCGCCTTGTGAGGCAGTATCTTCCATTTAAATTCTCCATCATACTGCTAAGGAGAACATTCTGTCAGTGCAAGCATTTTCTCCTTGGGCAACAGAACTTTACCCCGCTCTCTTCCCCCTGCATGCCCCCCAAATCTGTTCCAAGGGTTCCCCCAAACCTCTGGAGCAGATTTGGTGATGCATGGGGGGGGAAGGGAAATTCCCCTTGAGCTAGCGCAACTATTTAGTTGAATACTCGTGGCACACTCTGGTCTGTATTAGAAAGAAACACAAAGGGAACTTTTAGTCACTCTGGAAAAATAGCCAAACTTAACGGCAGTATTTTTTCAGGTAGTCCAGGGTTAACAAGCGAGCGCTTCCAGAGAACACAAAAATCAGCCTGTAGCAATTTTGTGTTCTTACCATGCAAAAACTCTTTATGTTCATCCTTGATGAGACCAAAGCACCCCTCCCCCAAGCTGGCTAAACTACATGTGCTCAATATGACTTTTATACTGTGTTTATGTATATGTTTATGTATATGAATATTGTTTATGTATTTTGCTTTGTAAATTAATTTGATATGTTTTTATTGTACCTTGTGTATTCTATTGTAAACCACTTTGAGATCTTTTAGATAGTAAGCAGTCTATAAATGGAAATAATAAATAAATATATAAGTAGTACTGCCCAGGAACATGTTGCACAAAGCAGCCGATATATTTTACTTACAGTTGCCAGCTTCTGAACAGCTTCATCAGATGCTCCAAGCGATACCATGCCAATTTCCTGAGAGAATTGGGCAAAACTGGGTTCAGCTAAAAGAGGGACATGGCCCAAAAGCTCATGACAGGTATCACTGGAAAACAGGAACAGCAAACTAATGTTGATTGAGGTAGTTCATCACTTACCTCTAGTATGTAAAAGCAATTGAGGATGACAACCTCCAAGTATTCTGTAGGACCATGGACAGACTCCACACTTAACGGGACATAAGCTTGTGTGAGATACATGTTAGGTACACAAAGCGGTTTAGAAACCTGGTAAGTATATGTAAATATATATATATATGTAAAGAGTGTTGATGGGGGGAAACATATTAAATAGTTTTGCAAAGGCCCAAATTATGCACATGCATACCGAGCCTGACAATCTGTCCTATGTGGTGGAAATATGGACATAGAGAGCCAGTTTGGTGTAGTCATCAGAGTGTCAGACTAAGACCTGTGAGACCAGGGTTCAAGTCCCCATTCAGTCATGAAACTCACTGGGTGATCTTGGGCCAGTCACTGTGTGTCAGCCCTAACCTACCTCACAGCGTTGTGAGGGTAAAACAGGGAGGGGAAGAACTGCGTACACCACCTTGTGTTCCTTGGAGGAAAGGGGGGGATCTAGGGGTGTTGCGAGTATGAAATGGAGAGGGGGAGAGTCATTATATAACACTGAGCTCTTTGGAGGAAAGTTAGTATATTGTTATGGGTTTGGAGTTGAGATGGATAGTCCCCTTTCAGTCTCTGATTTGGAATCCTGTGCCTGGGGGTGAGAAACCCGCTCTGCTGGTCAGATGAGTTTCTTTTGTTAATCTAATAGAGTGGCCAGGTGGGTTAATGGGTCTATCAGGTGCCCATCAACTGGTGAATGGGCCAGGGAGACCCTTTTGTCATTAAAACTCTTCAGGAGAGCCTCCCCCCCTCTTGGGGTCAAGGAGACGCTCATGTTGTTAGTGTGTCTGGAGAAAGGCTGGGAACTGGAGGCAGGCAGAGAGACTGGCTCTCTGCACCATGGCTTTGGGGTGCCTCCTGTAAACCTGATGGAAAAGCTGGATATTGGACTGCTGATGCCTTGAACCCCTCCATCCTAAGCTCAGGTTGGAATGTGTGTAAATAAATAAACCATATTTCATAAAGACACCACAGTCTCCGCTGACCTCCTTTCCAAGGAAACGAAACTGGGCGAGCACAGGGACCCCTGGAAATCTCACAGCTCGGAGATTGGGGTGGCATGCAACAATATAAAAGATAAAATAAATGTAACAATAAATGGATAAAGTGACATGGATCTCTACATGGAGGCATGGAGACCCAATTGGATCTATTCTTCCTTGTCAAAAGAGGAGAAAGATCACATTAATTGGGACTTCACAGGGAACACCCATATTATTGCACATGACATGATTTATATATATGGTGGAGTTGGGTGCCTATTTCTCTATTGCAGAAAGAGAATCATCAGGTTGGGCAAGCATGTGAACCAACCCACAGAGAAACCAAAAGGCCAGAAAAATATATGATGATGAAGATGGCAGTGTTAAGAAAGGCATTCCTGCTTGGTAAATCTAAAACATAGATGAGTTAATTGGTCTATAGGAAAGTAGGACAAGCAAATAAGGTAAACTTATTTAATTTGGTATTTTTCATCGTAGTGAAACTTCTAAGACACTGGAGCTCATATTTTCATACACTAGTGTTTAGAGCTAGGCTCTTAGATTAAGGAGCTCAAAAAGAAGAGGAAAAACCCTCAACTTGTTTTATTTCTTCAGTTGTACTAAAAAAAGTGGAAATAATCAGTATTGGGAGAGCTACGCTTGTGTTAAGTAGGTTTGATCATCCTCAGGTAGGAGAGGTTCTATTCACCCAGTACTGTTCACTGCCCACTAACTCATGAGACTTAACACAAATTGGATTTGATCTACATTTTTGGAAATGAGGACATAATCATGTCTAGATTTATAATATTATTATAAAGCCTAGCTTTAAGGTGCAATCCTGTACCCATTTACGAAGGAGTGCCCTTCACTGAACCCAATGGGACGTATATCCAAACAGACAGGAAAAGAATTTCACTGACCAACACCAAGCTTTCATAATGGGTGCTCTTTTTTTGGAATAAGCATAACTGTGCACATTATTTAGAATAAGGATTTTTTTAAAAGGTTGCTTACGGTTCTGGTGTGTAGAGAGGGTCTGAACTGTGCCTAACATACTGAGTGCAGTGAAATACTCTGAAAGCTAAACCTGCCAAGAAATCTCTGGGTGACAGGTATCCAGCAACGGGACGGATAGTAAATCCAGTACGCTCTGCAAAACCAAGACATGCACCACAATTCACTTTTTTTAAAATACTACGACATTTTTCACATCTTTATAATCATTTTATTGTACACTACTTTAAGCATTTCGTTCATGCTGAAAAAATAGTTTCACTGAATAACCACACACAAAATAACAAATACAAATAATGAGACATTATAGCCTAAAAGTATTTTGTACATTTTGAATGTTATTTCCATAATAAGGAATAGCAAATGTTTAAGTTGCCCTCTGACTGTCAACTTCTGATTTCAAAACTAAGAACAAGGACCAAGCCTTTGTTTCATTATCAGATGTTAGCAAATTTAGAGGATAAACATCCTGCAAACTCCCCTCACAAAACACCCATGTTCCAACAGTTCACACATACAGTATATTGATCTCTAGCGTGTTGTTCTTCATTAAAGCCATATCACAGGTGTAACCATCATCATGCTCCAGATGTTGCTGGACACAACTTCCAGCATCCCTGACCATTGCAATCAATGCAGGAGAATCACCATGCTGGCAAGGGCTGATGGGAGTTGTAGTCCAAAACATCTGGAAGGCAGCATGTTGGCTACCCGTCATATTGAAATGGTAGCATTGCCTCAGCCAAAACATCTGATCAAACAGATGTCTGCACATTACCTTTTAGAAAACGTGAAACATCCTCTAGCTGGGGTATGTTGTCTTCTCGGTACCCACAGTAGTTGGTTAGCAAAGGTAGGTTTTTAAGATATTCTCTGCAAGCATGGGTTGGGTAGAGTTTATTCAGCTCTCGGAATACAGTGCCCCAAGTCCTGATCTCCTCCTCAGTGAATTCGACTTTTGGAATTGGGTCACCACTGTGATGAGAAGGCAGAATAAAGGATTACCTTTAACAAACATTTGTTTCTACATAACGTTTTAGAATCCCAGTTTTACCTTAGATTCAGTGTCCCAAATTTTGTTTGTCTTTTGCGCTATTACATGTTGGAAACATTGGGCTGACTGTTGCTTGTAAATTCAGATCAGCCAATAGGAAAATGGCCTTCGAAGTTGGGTTCTGCCAGGTCTAGTGTTAATTACCAAAGGCAGGAAACAATGCCTATCCAGTGGCATCTGTCACTTTGGGAGGAGGTTGGCCAAGTCACTGAGATGTCAGCTTGATCTGAGGTCATCATGAGCTCAGTTTTCATTTAGAAACAGCTAGTGCATCAAAATGCATCAGAAAGGGATTCTTCCACATTAAGAGCCCTGATATGCTTTCAGGGAATCCCATGGTTCTTTGGAAGACATTGGAAGCCACTGTTCTGGGAGTGGTGTGTGTGTGTTGTGAACAATAAGAGATGGGAGCAAAATTTGCTTTCCTTTTTTCTCCCTCCTATAAGCATTCATGCTGTCATGTCACAAATACTGTTAAAGCTTTTGCACTATCCAGACATCACATGAACATATGGAAATGGAGTCCCTTTACACATTCATAGTATGTCTGTTGTTCCATTATTTAAAAAGGCCCCCTCTCTCCACTTTAGCTTAGTTGTGTATTTACTGGGAAGAGTGTATACATGTAATGGGCAATCAATGCAGGAGAATCACCTCAATCTACCTGGATGGTCACCTGCACTGAACACACTTTGCATCACAGCCACCTGCCAAGATTGTGTTGTAGTGGTTAAAACCTTGGATGAGGACTGGGAAGCCCCAGGTTCAAGTCCCTACTCAGTCACAAATTTCAGTAGGTGACCTTGGGCAAGTCTCTCAGCCTAACCCTACCTGAAAGATCATCTTATCCCTTATATACCTAGTTGACCATTGCGCTCTACAGGTGAGGGCCTCCTGCAGATATCATCAGGAGGTCCATTCCATGCAACACAGGAAGCGGACCTTTAGTGATGTGGCACCTACCCTTCAGAATTCCCTCCCCTCGAACATTAGATAGGCACCATCTCAGTGCCTACTAAAGACCTTCCTCTTTCAACAAAGCTTTTAAGTAGAGACCTTACACTAGTCTGGGTCTGTGTTGGAATAATTTTTTAGATGTTTTTAAAGCTTTTAAAAAAAAAGATGTTTGAAAGATTTAATATGTTTTTAAGGATGTTGTGTTTTAATATATTTTAAAACCTTTGGTTTTTAAAATGTTTTAGGGTGTTTTTAGTGTTTTTGTTTGCTGCCCTGGTCTCCTAGAAGGAAGGGCGGGATATAAATTTAATAAATAAATAAAAATTACTCATAGGGTTGTTGAAAGGATAAAATGGGAGTGGCAGGTCCACAGACATTGCCTTGAGCTCCTTGGAGGAAAATGCAAATGCAATAAAATGCAAATACAATAAAAATAAAGAAATAATTGGTTTTTTCCTGGTCTTATAAGTTTGATAAATGATTTTAGATAAAAACTTTATTTTGGTGTGACAAACTCTAGCTTGGATTTGGAAGGAGCTAAAGGGAACTGGCATGGCTGCATACTTTATGTTCCATAATATATTCTCAACCTCTACATTTGTCAATCAACAGATTATTACAAATACATAATTCTCCAGTCCTTTGTCCCTGATCCTGTAAAAGATTGCTGCAAAAGCATTCAGCAGGCATTGACACATACTGTTTGTAGTTCATAGCCAGGTCTGCAAAATATTTCCGTCTCTTGCGATAAACATTGTCTTTGAAACCCTAAAAGTGAAATATTTTTAAAAGCTCAGGTCAGTCTTTATAATCAGCATGCTTGTATTAAAAAAAGGAAGGAAGGAAGCACTGTCTTCATGCTAGCTGTTTCCAGACTCTTGCTATTTTGGGGTGGAATTCAATCACATACCTGGAAATTCAGGGTAGAGACACACTTAATCATTCTTCCAGTTCCTGTGCGCCTCCACTTCTCTTTTCTGAAAATGGGGGCACACAACGCTAGTCAAACCTTGCCCCTTTTTACTCTAGATCCTGGTGGGATCAGCTTGAGTGCATTTTTTTAATTATTATTTGCTTCAAAGAGATTTTGCACCAATCAGCAGATCAACCCATTCCCCCTCCAGGTGTGGCTAATGGAAACGCTTTGCTGTAGGTGACTAGTGTTCTCACAGATTCAAACTGCACAATTAAAGCTGATTTGGAGGTCTTGCACAACAAACCTGCTTCTCCAAAAGATTGTATTAATTTTATGTGATAAGGAAAGTGACAGGAAAATTCACTGGGCACAATGTCATCTACCTTCTCCGCAAACAAATAAGAATGAATGCTCATTAAATTGCCAATCTCACCTAATCTCCATGCAAACAAATCAGGATGAATGCTCAATAAACAGGTCTTCTGAAAGCACCCTCTGGGTAGAGACATACTCACTGTTTTCCAGTCCCAGTGTGTCTCCATCTATCTTTTCTGAAAACACACACTAGTCAAACCCGGCCCCTTTTTACTGTAAACCCTAGTGGGTTCAGCTTGAGTGTGGTTTTTTCTTCAAAAATTCACTTCAAAGAGATTTCACAACTGATCAGTAGATCAACCCGTTCCCCCTCAAGGTAGGGTCAATGGAAATGCTACTAGTGTGTTCACAGCCTCTGTCAAAGCAGCTATGGGGGAGCACAAAGTTTACACTGTGGTTAGACTATGTCTGGTCATTATTGAGTATTCATTCTGATTTGTTGTACACCGCCCTGAGAGCTTTCTGCTGTAGGGCGGTCTAGAAATGTAATTAAATAAAATAAATAAAAATAAAATAAATAAAATAAATTTGTTTACAGGACAGTAAGCATTCATCCCACATTCATCCTGATTTGCTTGTGGGGTATTTACCCATCTTCCCATTAATCATTCATTCATCCCACGCTTTTCAGTGCATTTTCCCATTGCTTTCCAAAGTCACATTCTTTTTTAAAGTGGGCTTGCTGTGCTTGAGTGGCAGAGTGCCTTGGTCCTCTTTAATTGCACAAACCTAAATTTATGGCATGTGCTTGAATCCCTCCTGCAAAATAGTGGCAGTCTGGAGGCACCCAAAGTCCCAGATCTAGCTTACTAGACTCAGAATTATTATGGCTGACATTTAGTATGTTTGATCTGCAACAAACTCTGATACTGGAGTACAAGTCTAAAGTATTAGATAGTCAGATATTCAAAGTAAATGCTTTAAGGAGGTCTTTAAAGACAACAAAAATATTGGGAGAGAAATGCCAATGTGCATCTACTCACTGGATGATCCGCGTCCAGGTCAGAACCGTACATCAGAACACGATTTGCACATTTATCCAAATCTGAGATCTTCTTAGGGAACCAGGGAATATTTTCCATATCTAGGGAATGAATAAAACCCATATGGCTATTAATAGAGTTAAGCTGGCTAGGAAAATGGAACCATTTTCACGGCTAGCGATGACAGCTAGAAAATGAAATCTAGCTGTTGAGGAATTATTGTCAAGAGAAGAAGAGAATGTCTCCCTATCTCACATATGCACAGCCTTGAGCACTTCCTCCTGTGGTAGATATGGCACAAAGGAACTTTAATACTAAAAATAGGGGAAGATCATTTAGTAATTTGTTAGCTATTATAGCTCTTATTGCTTGCTTTAAATTAGTATCAAGGTTTCAGTTCAGCTCTTGCTCTCAGAGATGTCATGCACGTGCAGGAGAGAAGATAATACTATAAAGTTATGCAGTGCAATCCTAAACATGTTTACTCACATGCAAGTTCCACTGTGTTCTAAGGACAAGTGGGAGACTGCAGTCCAAAATGCACTTGCTAAGTAAGGATCAAGCTCCACTGAGGACAGTGGGACTTTCAGCCCCCCAAAACAGGTTTGTTCTGCAAGTGATGTTTTCACTCAACTCTGTGAACACTGCTTTAGATATGCTTCTGCATCATATTTTTAACCAGCACGGATGTGTTTTAGCAAGTAAATCCTGCACTAGAAATGAAACTTGGGAAGAGGCTCACTTTAGACATGGCTGCACTGAAAATACACCCTTAGCAAAGCCCAATCTCTCACCCACCTACATTTTCAGATTATAGGAGATGACAACTTGTGGAAGACACAGAAGTTACCTTTAGAATGTCATGGAAAAAGCAATTGTGGTTACAGTTTAATCTACGGGGTGGAGGGTGCAGTAGTGTAGTCGCAAATTCAGAACTGCAGGGTCCCTTCATGATAGCCATGCCATGCCCCCTCACAGCCATGCCCCCTTTTTCCACTTTCCCTCACCTCCCTTGATTTTGTGTTATCTCGAAGTCCACACTTCACTGCAACAGACATCCCTAGGAGCCAATCAGCATGAAAGAGGGGACTGTGTGCTAGCTACTGAGAAGAGTCTTCTCAGTGACTGACTCACATCCTTCCATCCTGACTGGCTCAGATCAGCATAAAATGTCAAAGACTCTTCTCAGTAGCTAACACATTCCCCACTCAGTGGCTAACACTTTAATAGTGATTGGATCATACATAGCGACCTGGCTGGGACCCTGCTTCCACAAAAGTAAAGGGTCTAAGACACCTCCCCGCGACACCGGATGACTACACCCCTAGAGAGGTGGAAGACAAAGAAAGATGCAAGGCAGTAGTGGAGAACCTATGGCCCTCCAAATGTTGCTGGACTACATCTCCCACTATCCCATGCTGGCTGGGGCTGCTGGGAGTTGGAGTCCAACAAGATCTGGAGGGCCACAAGTTCCTCATCTCGTAGTGGATTTTTGCCTGCTGTCGCACATCAGAAGCGTCCATCAGGAAGCCTTCCTATGCAAGTCCTGTTCAAATGACTGCAAAGTCCTGCTGCCCTTCAGGTTGGTCCAGAAGCTTAACTGGTACAAAATGTGACAGTGCAACTGCTCACTGGGGCAGGGTATTGCCAATATGTCACCCCGCTGCTGAAAGATTGCACTGGCTGCCCATTTGCTACCGGGCCAAGTTCAAGATTCTAGTTTTGGTGTACAAAGCCCTATACAGCTTGGGACCAGGATATCTGAAAGACCATCTTATCCCTTATATACCCAGTTGATCACTGCACTCTGCAGGTGAGGGCCTCCTGCAGATACCATCTTATCAGGAAGTCTGTTCCGCACAACATAGGGAACAGACCTTTAGTGTGGCGGCACCTACCCTTTAGAATTCCCTCCCTTTAAATATTAGACAGGCACTACCTTGGTTATCTTTCTGGTGCTTACTGAAGCCCTTCCTCTTTCAACAAGCCTTGTAAGTAGAGACCTTATCCCAACCTGAGTCTGTTGGAATTACTTTTTTAGATGTTTTTAAATTTGTTTTTAAAGACGTTTTGTTTTAATATGTTTTAAAGTCTTTTGTTTTTGAGATGTTTTGGAGTGCTTTTGTTTGCCAGCCTGGGCTCCTCCTGGGAGGAAGGGCAAGATACACATTTAATAAATAAATAAATAATAAAGCAGTTTGCATTCACTTCCTCCTTGTGTAAATAACATCAACCCAGTTAGGAAAGCCACAAATGCACTGTTACTGGGGGTGGAGTAGGGACTGGGGAGATGAAATATCAAAATTAAGATTTTATGTGTACTGTAATCCAGGAGCAAGAGGAGGGAAACCCTTTAGGAACACAAAAATGTACTTTATTATGCCCATGGGATTTTAATTGGTGTCTTCTTTAGCGCTACTATAAAAACATAAAATACAAACAATTTCATTGATAAAATATATGATTTTTAAAACCCTGCAAAGTATACCACAAACATGATTATGGTCAATTACAACAGTAGAGACTATAAAAAGGGACAACAAAAATTATGGTGTAAATCAATCTTTTCTATGGGAGCCAGGCCTGCTCCACCAGCGCAGCTAAGCAAACATCTCCATTTGGTTCCTCCTCTCTTTAAACTGGTCATTATAAAAATTTCATGACTTTAAGAACTGATGCCCATTTTGCATTTTTCCTCATCCATTTCCCTTGTGTGTTGTGTCTCAACTTTGTTTTTAGACCTGTGGATGGGGACTGCCTTGATTGCTCATTATATGTAAGCTACTCTGGGAGGCATCTTGGATAAAGAGCAGGGGGAAATGGTTTAAATAAAATATAACAATCTCAGAAACAAACACTGCTAATAGTAACGTGAAGAACATATCCCCACCCCAGAATCAAATAGGCTAAATCAGGTAAACTAAACCATAAAACAAAAACGCTCTTCAGCTTGGTACTTGGTATGAATGTTTGTGTGTGTGTGTGGTTGTTGCATGTTTGTACGTATTTAAATTAGACTGGTTCTCATGGTGTGAACATGTGAGGTTGTTTTAGGATGTGAGACTGAATTATGTGAGACTGAATTATGTGAGTGCTTGCCGAGTGTGATTTGAGGTGTGCTAAATTAGTACATTTGAGTGCATTGGTTGATATGTTGATATGTTTGATATGTTTGATTAATGTCTGTTGATCTTGTACGAGTGTGCTTGAGTAAATGGAATAATATCCATTTCCAACTATAGTTAAATGAAGTTCTGTTTGTGATTATAAAGGGGCTGGCAGTTTTACTTGTCTAGCTTTTTTAATTTATTAATGACATAATTGATGTATAGTAACTGAGAAATGAGTTGATTTTTTCCCTCTAATCTACCCTGTTTAAAAATAAGGTTGAATTTATATATATATTACTTGATTTTTATTAATAATTTTTTTCTTGAAGGCTAGAGGATATTTTGTTCCATCTTCTGTGTTATAAATTTTTGTCATGTTTTTGTAGGTGATTTTTATGTGCAATGTCTATACCAAATGTTGATACTAAAGAGGATGTTCTGTTCAGTTATTACTTGTGTTTTATAGATTGTAGCCTATCCGGGGGGGGTTGTATTTGATGTTTAAGATGTTTTCTTCTGTTGTACACTGCTTAGAGTTTCATTTAAATATAAGTGGTATATCAGTTGTCTAAATAAATAAATAAATCTATCATCTCCAGTTACTCTGTTGGAGAATGCGTCTTAAAGATAAGTCCAGAGTAATCTTTTTATAACCCTAGGTGAGAGCCACAAACATACTTTCAAACCTCTACTGCCCAATAAAGTGAAAAGGGTAAGGCACAGATGTTGCTCATATGAAGAGGCTTTAAGGCAGCCTTTCCCAACCAGTGTGCCTCCAGATGTTGTTGGACCACAACTCCCATCTTTCCTGACCATTGGCAATGCTGGCTGAGGCTGATGGGAGTTGTGGTCCAACAACATCTGGAGGCACACTGGTTGGGAAAGGCTGCTTTAAGGGCTAGGAATCTGGCCCTCCAGGTCTTGTTGGACTCCAGCTCCCACCAGCATGGCCAATGCTCAGGGATGATGGGAGATGTAGTCCAAGAGCATCTGGAGGGCCACAGGTTCCCAACCCTGCCTCACAGACAATTCATTAATACAGTGAAGAAATTAATCCTTTACTTGCAGTGGAAAGACTTGATGGTGATTATGTCAAAAAGGCTTGAAAGGACTAGAACAAGAACTTATGGGAGAGAGAAAAAGTTTTAAAGGAGAACAAACCTAAGACACAAGTTTGCAAGATGGATCTCAATAGCCAGATCTCACATATTGTGGAAGAGACACCATAAAAAGAAGAGGTTTTCCATGGTTCAGTTGATACATAATTGTACAAGCCCTGAATTAAGAAATAGATATAGTTCTACTGCATTACATGTAGCAGAATATATTGCTACCTATGCTGGAGACAGAAATGTAATCAAATAGTATTCAGAGTCACAGCGGTCAGAACGAACCTACAGCTCTTTTAGTCCAACTCCCTTTCCTCAAGGCAGGGACCTCTATTCATTAAAGCACATCTGGCTTCTACTCTACACATGAATCCCTATTGATCCTTGCCCCCTTACATCCATACTAATTGATATCTTAGAGTGCCCCAGCAGACATTAATTCTGGTAGCTCAAGCAAATAAGTCAATCCACTTGCTTTAGGTGGCAGGTAAAAAAGCTTTTAATTCAGTAGCAAGGTTATGCTGGGGAAAACTTCATTCCCAAATATAGTGATCAGATCCTGGTCGTGAATCAAATCTCATCCACTGAAATTGCAATTCTATCTAAACATAAGTGCAACCCAATCCAGTACAGAATTATGGATGTCTAAACCGAATGAAATCAACAGCTGAAATCAACATGTTTAAAACATGCCTAATTTTTTATAAGATTGCAGCCTTGTAAGATGAACCTAGTGAAAATTAGAGTAAATATGTTTAAAATCATGCTGCACCCTCCCTAAATATAGGTTCACCTAACTCAGCATTTCCATATCCAATTCTTTGCTACACCTAATATATGCAACTTTGTTCTTATACCTCTCATGGTGGAAGGAAATTGATTTTGAACTCTTGTTAAAAAGTGCATTGGATGAAATACAAAAATCAGAAATCTCTTTTAAAAAAATAAGGCACTGTTTTAAAAATCTAGCACAACAAACACTGTCATATGATATAATACACATGCACATTTCTTCCTTACCATCTTCCTGTACGGTGAAATTGTCTGTTGGATTCACAGATACAACACTGACATGGGATTTCAAGAGATGGAAGATCTCATCTAGCTGTTCCCTGTTGCTGTCACAATCCACAAAGATCTCAAACTCCGAATTTTGTCTTCTGGATTTTCGAGATTCTATGTGCACCAGGTTCACATGTTTTTCCTGATAGATCAAGCCATTTTGGTTAGATTGTCAACAGCATCTAAGGACCAACATTCCTGCTATTCATCTCTTTCTCTGGTATATTTAGTCAAATATAATTAGTATGATAATAGTATTAAATATCACAAAAGAATGCACACTTTGAATACACTTCCTGCGATAGTGAATGTAACCTTATGATACTACTATTCATATGCAGTATGATAATTCATATATATGGACAAAGATTATAGTAAGATAATATTTTATCTTAATCCTAGTTCTGCTGTGATGGGAGAGCATAGTTTCCCACTATGTGAATGAGCCACAGCAAACTTCAGTCTTGTGCAGTCCTCCATTCATACCTTGTTCTCTTTGGGCACTAGAGGAGGAGATCTGAAGCAACCATGTCTGATTTAAAACTAACCACAGTTGCCCATGAAGCCCAAACTTGGAAAACTATTATTTGTTCAATCTGTGGTTTGAAAACAAGCCAGGATCTGAAATCACAGTTTGATCCTGGCTTGTTCTCACTTACAGTAGTGAAAACAGATGTCACAGGGAACTATGGTTTGTTTAAAATCAGAAGCAAAAGCTTCTGACCTTGTTGTCACAGACGTGGAAGATAAGGGGAGGAGGAGCAGATGAGCCCAAAGCTCCCACAGCTTCTTCACACAGGAGAAGACTACAGTTTCTCCTTACTTCTGAACTTGGCCTATCACCAACAGCATTTGACAACTGAAGCATGTTCACTGGGAATATTACCACCTTCAGCTGCATGCACCATTTTTTAAAACCAATAGCATATGCGTTGTTTGTATTGCTCAGTCCTAAGCTAAAGCAGTTGATATTCCAGAGTGTCTCTTATTAATCAGGCTAATTCTGTTCCCATCCTAGGCTAATGTACAAAATGTAAGGAAATGGCAAAGGTAAAATTCCAAAATAATAGCTACAAAAAACAATTGGGGGGGATCACTTTGCACTTCAGGCACAATATGTTATTCTGTCCTGTAGAGCAGGGGTTGGAAGCCTTTTATCTGGCCCATGGCCACCTTTTCTCATGGGCAATCTTCCCGGGGGCCCATGCCAGTGGTGGGCTGGGGCATGGCCAGAGGCAAAAGTGTATGGAGCATCAGAGGTGACTCTGAGCTTTGTGCAATAGGGTGCATACCAGCCATGATGGAAAAGTTAGAGGTTTCTATGCCCTACCACACACACACAAAGACATGCATTCGAGCGAGTCAGAAGAAATTGATGAAGGCCCAGCACATGTCCAGTGAGGGGTTTGGCCTAGGAAGAGTCCTGAGTGACAGAAAGAAAGCCCTGGAGGGCTGCATTGGCCACCAGGGTCTGATGTTCCTGCCCCGTGCTCTGGAGGGATGCATAAATGCAGCTCCTTTACTTTCCCCCCAAAAAAGTAGATTATTGACTTCAACATTAAATTACCAGTCATACTGATGAGCAATTCACTATTTAGTAAGAAAATGCAGCAATAATTACCATTCTAATGTCTTCTATGCATATGTTATGTAGTAGTGAGATACAAGAGCAGTGGATGGAATAACAGTTAATGCACCTCCTGGGAAAGAGGCAACCTACAATAGGCCCCCTTTGCACAGTACCCTGAAAATTGCAATAAGCACTTCCACATAATGTGCAAAGTTGCCCCCAGTAAGTTACAATTCAGGTAGATCTGAAATGCAAAACAATTAAAAAAAACAGTGGTTCCCAAACTTTTTTCCCATGGACCACTTGAAAATTATGGACTGTCTTGGCAGAGCACGTAATGATTTTTTCCCCAGTTATAGCAATTGTATTATGCTATGCTAGATGCTGTATGATTTTTAATTCTATTTGCATCTTTTAGTTCTTATACCGTATTTTATTGAATTACAATTTGAATGCCATAGAATGCCATAGAATGCAATCTAAGAGACAATAATAAATAATAAAATGAAATATAAGAAATAAAAGAAGCACTTAAAATACAACTAAAAATCAATATAAATATTTGATGTGGCCATGTTGCAAACCACCTGAATGAAGCTCGGGCCACAGTTTGGGAATCCCTGCCCTAAAAGTTCTAGTGGTTCATTCCTTCAGATCAGACTCTGGTATCTCATTCTTCTTTTGGGGTGCACAGTTTTATGATCATATCACATTAGGCTGAGGATTTGTTTTTGTTTTTAAATCCAACATCTCAATACAATAGCAAAATGCATCATGTTATTTCCAAAGTTGTTACTATCTTTACTGCACTGCTGTACACAATACCTGAAAGAAACAAATGCCTTTCTTATGTTGAACTTGCACAGTTCCCATTCGTTGAAAAGGGGTTTTACCAGAGAATTCTGCCAAGTGACATTTGTCATTGATCTTCTAGCATGTGAGCCCCAAACTCATTTATTTACAAGCAGTCCCCTTTATTTCAATGGAACATGCCCTGAATTCAGTATGCTTAGGTCCCCATCCTTCTGATTGGTTCTGACATGATGACATTTTAACTTAATCCCACAAACACATGGAAATTGACACTTGAATTGGTCATCCGTGAGACATTTCAAAGGACAGTTCCACAAGCAAGACGTAATAAAAATTGATGGATTACCCCAAGAAATGTGTCTTGGTTAATGTAGGCCACCACAAATTAGCCACGTGTAAATTGAAATGAATAATGAGAGCCCAAGCCGAATGCTATGCATGTTTGCTAGGCAGTAATTCCACTGCTCAACAGGACTTACTCTAAAGGAAATGTGCATAAACCTGTGACCTGAGTAATACTTAACTTTGGCTGAATTATGCCCATTATGCCAGATTTGGGCTTTTGGCTATTTTACACAGGAGCCTTCCATCAATTTTTACACTTCTCTCCTTTGCAAATGTACGACTGCATGGGTAAAATGTACATTCAGATTATAAATGGCTTTCTTCCATTTCATCTCACACTAGCACCAGTCTTTCACACACACACACACTCACACACCCCTCAAGTTCTGTGAAATTGTTCAGTGTCACATGTGAAAAACCCTGGTAGACTGCTCCTCTGCTCGTTTGCTCAGATGTGACTCCTCATGTTTTTAGTTGGGAGGGGTGACTTCCAAGACAGTGTGCACAAGATTGCTGCCAAACCCAAAATTATATTCACAGTTTGAAGAAGAAATTGAAACTATTATTATTATTATTATTATTATTATTACCCACCCTTCACCAGGCAGGTTACAGCAGTTTAAAATTCAGTATTAAAACAATTAAAATAAATTACTACCATAGGAATAGGATGGGTCCTGAAAACACATACTTATTTTCTTACATTTGTATCTTGCCTTTTTTTCATCAAGGAACCCAAGGCAGCATACAGCTGGTTCCCAGGTGGTCTCCTATCCAGTAAGTGACCAGACCCAGACCTGCTTAGTTTCAGCAAGGTGGTGGTCTCATGTGTCTTCAAACATTCCCTGAGACATCCTAGGCATCAAAGGCCAGGCTAAAGAAAGTATATCTTTACTTTCACTGAAAACTGTACGGTGAAGGTGCAGATGCACTTCTGTGGGGAGGGAATTCCACAGTCTTGCAAGACCTATATTAACTACAGTGAGATCAAGATTTTTGTATATATTTTAAATGATGCACAAATATGCATTAAAAAGTACCGTTTAGCTACTGTTCTTTGAGGTTTATATTTTCTGCCAAACAGTACATAATTTCTTTTAAAAAATAAAAAAAAGAGTCTTGAGGCACTTTAAAGACTAACAAATGTAATACATGGCCTAAGCGGTGGCCGCCCCTAGGCTGTGGAACTCCCTTCCCAGTGAGGTGCAATCAGCTCCCTCCTTGCCGTCTTTCCGGCGACAAGTAAAGACTGTTTTATTTCAACGGGCATTTGGGATAGAGAACGACCAGGATTAAGTGTCATAGGGTTGGTGATTACATTATATGACTTTATTATTTTAAATTGTCCACTGTTTTTAACCTATATTTTATGGTTTTAATTTTTCTCATAGTTTAATTCTTTTTTAATAATATACTCTGTATGTTTTAATGGTGTTGTTTTTAGTTGTAAGCCGCTCTGAGTCCTATTGGAAAAAGCGCGGGGTAGAAATAAAGTTTAATATTATATTATTATTATTACTTCATTCAATGGATTAAGAGAGATTACAACATCTATATAATATGCTTGTTTTTAAAGAGGCTGTTAAAGATATATATGGTAAAGTGCAATATTACAGATACAGAGGAGTGGGTGATAGGGTTGTCAGCTTTTTAATTAGCCTATGCTCCTGCATCTCTAATGAGCATCAGGAAGCACAGCTAGCCTACCATTAGGAAAAGCAAGGCGGCTGCCTCAGGGCAGTACATTTTAACTGACAGAGATTAGGAGGTGATTTTCTGCCTCAGGTGCTAAATTTACTTGCCTAGCCTTGGATAGTACTTTAACTTGGTGGGGTGAGGGGGCACCATTTGCTCTTCCACCCCAAGTAGCACAATGAGTTGGGCCAACAAAACAAGTGATAAAGCTTATCTCCATGCTGAGAAGAGCTTCATGTGTCCATTTCTGCAGTGCAAGCTATGTTAAAAGGCACAAGAGCAAGCTGAGCTGCTTTTGTGGTCATTTGGCAAGCCTAGCTATCGATTGGTTTCTACTATGCTAATGGCATGCCTGCATAACTGATCCCTGCCGGCTGTAGTTTCAGCACTGTAGTGCAGAACTGGAAGCACAGGAAGTGGCCCTTAAAATAAAAAAACATCTTTGTCCCTAGCTAGCCTCCTACCCCTGCCAAGAATGGAAAAACTGTCCTACAGGCTGCCCAGTCCACAATGATTCAGCCACTACCCCTATTAGTCATAGAGGCAGGCAGAAAACCACCATGTCCTAAATCATCACTGCAAGGAACATCTATGCTTCATGAGCACATTCAGTACCTGAAGTAAACACCAGGTGTATGCACACTAAACCAGGGATGAAGAACTTGTGGCCCTCTAGATGTTGCTGGTCTCAGACTCCCATCACCCCTAGCCAGTGTGGTGATGATGGGAGCTGTAGTCCCACAACATCTGGTGGGCCACAGATTCCCCATCTCCAAGCAATTCCATACCTGGAGAGGGATTACATGGAGAGAGAAAAGGTGACAAGCTGAATATATGAACCAGCATTAAATATCTATAAAAGTATTGCTAAGGACCAATTCCCAGAGTACATTTGCTTTACACATGAGCACTTCTGACATTTCCCAAATACACACTCAGGTTGGAAAATGTGGCAATCAGGCAGTCATGGATATGAACAACAGCCATTTCTGTGATCATAAACATTGGTTAAGAAAGTTCACCTGGATGTGATATCCATATAGGAAGAGTGTCATATGTGAAGTGGTTCTTTAACACACTGACTCTGAAGTGAAGGTTATCAACAAGATGGAACAATGTTTCAAAAAAAATGAGAGGGGGTTGTTTTTAATAAAAACTGAGTGCCCATAATCCAGCACTCAGTTAGATGCACTTAACCTTCTTAATTTTAGTGGACGTGAATTCACTTACAGCTCAATCCTTTACATGTTTACTCAGTGGGACTTACACCCAGGTACATGTGTACAGCATTGCAACTTAAATGCTTTCCTGGATTCTTATGGCTAGTGGCTTAAGTGCAACAAGGAAGGCAACAATGATAGAATTTACATATAAACACAACTGAAATTAATAGCAATGTTTGTTTGCTACTGAAACATGAGGTCCTTGTGGAAGCGATGTGATAGGAATCTGTACAATTGGTCAAATTTATTTATTAACCACATTTTAGGCTGTCTTTCCACAGTAGCAAAAATGCACCAGGCCATTGCAGCTGAAAGCTAGCTATAAATATTGCACATTTAATTTGCAGGACTATGGCTATTATGCTTGTCTGACATGATTCCCACATTGCTCCTTCAGGCCATCCTACCTGATCACCATGAAACCTAGTGCTCATAATAGATTTTAATTCCAAGAGAAGTAATTCTGAATCCACAATCTCTTTCCCAACCAGTTCTAGGCACATCATGCCATGTGCCTAGCAAGTTAATTTCTTAGCAGAGTTTGGCAAGCCCAAAGGAATACAAGTTAACTTGGCAGGTGACTGAAGATAGTGTGGCACATTTCTAGGATTAAGAAAAGGACTTATTAAATCTCCCCATGGCATTTGCTCTGATCTCATTAGCAATTAAACTATTGTGTATTCCAAATGACTTATTATAGGCATTTTAGCATGTGTTTTTTTAATTGTTTTAAATCTTTTAAACAGTGTTTTAAATTGTTTTTTAAAAGATGTGTTTTAAATTTGTATGTTTGTTTTTGATGTTTTTAGTTGCTGTAAACCGCCCAGAGAGCTTCGGCTGTGGGGCGGTATACAAATACAATAAATAAATAAATAAATAAATAAATAAATAAATAAATAAATAAAACTCAAGAATTTATTAGATTTGCTGTATGCTCAGATGTGAAATCCTTCTGACGCAAAATCAATGTTTTTAGTCATGTTGGATGTATTGTTGATTTTATACTTTACAGTTGTATGGCTTGACAGCTTTAAAGACTCTCCACTTTTTTCACACTTCTTTGGGTGCTCTTTACAACAAAGAATGTAGCTAAGAAAAATAAATGAGGCCATGCATCTTGTTAACCAATTAGGCTTTTGACTTTGCAAATTTCAGCTCAACCTTGACTCTGCTGTTGTTGCAGTTTCAGATGAAGTACCCAATGCTGGAGTTGGTGATGTGTTGTGGGATTGGTTTCAGTTTATGCAATCAGCTGATATGGACAAGATGCTGGTAGCTACACATCTGACCACATGCTCTCAACTGCTCTACCTTTTAACTTATTAAATCTAGCAGAGGGGGGTTGATAGGTTTGGTCCAGAGTGGAGTAATGTCTCATTGCCTTGAAAGGTCACCTTGAAAGAGGTGGTCATGAGGCCACTCCTAAAGAAACCAGCTCTGGATATCTTGGACTGGAGTAACTATCAACTAGTCGCAAATACCCCTTTTCGAGGAAGGTGGTGGAGACAGTAGTGGTGGGGCTGCTGGGGCTGCTGAGGCTGCTGGAAGCATTCTTGGATGACACAGAATATTAAGACCCATTCCAGTCTGGGTTCAGGCCTGGCCATGGAGCTAAGTTAGCCTTGGTTGCCCTGATGAATGACCTTTACAGACAGCAGCACAGGGGGAGTGTGACCTTGTTCCTGTTTCTTGATCTCTTGGTGGCTTTTGATACAATTGACCATGGTATCCTCCTGGATGAGCTCTGTAGAATGGGAATTGGGGCACCGTGTTCCAATCCTATCTGCATGACTGAGTCCAGAGTGTAGCATTGGGTGATTATCTTTTGACCCCCTGGCAGTGGTACTCTGGAGTGCCTCAGGATACCATCTTATCCCCAGTGCTATTTAATATCTATAAGAAGCCGCTGGAAGTGGTCATTAGAGGTTTGAGGGTATGCTGATGACACTCAGCTCTCTTTCTTCGTAACACTCAAAACAGGAAAGACTGCGGGCCCTTGACCAGTGCCTGGATGCAGTGGTGGGATGGATGAAGGAAAATAAGCGGAGTTTGAATCCTGGCAAGATGCAGGCACTGTGGGTGAGTGGTTCCCATATCCAAGAAATTGCTGCCCTGGAAAGGGTTGCACTCCCCCTGAAGGAGCAGGTACGCAGTCTGGAGGTGCTTCTGGATCCAGCTCTGTCGTTGAAGTCCCAGGTAGTCTCAGTGGCTAGAAGTGCCTTTAACAAGCTGCGCCTGGTAAGACAACTATAACCATTCCTGGAGGGGGAGAGCTGACCATGGTAGTTCAGGCATTGGTGACTTCAAGAGTGGATTACTGCAAAGCACTGTATGTGGGGCTTCCCTTGCACTTGATCCAAAAACTGCAGTTAGTGCAGCCAAATTGCTGACAGGAGCGAGACTCTGTCAGCATATAACACCTCTGCACTAGTTGCAGATATATTACCAGGTCACTGTTGATGTATAAAGCCCTTAACAGTTTGGGACCGGTTTACATGCCCACCCGAGCACTTTGATCTACAGAACAGGGACTGTTACAGGTGCCACATAATACTCATCCAGCACTTGTAAGAAATTGTTCTTTTAATATGGCAGCATCTACTCTTTGGACTTCCCTGCCTATTGACATCAGGCAGGTGTCTTCACTATGCCTTTCAATGCTTGCTTAAAATTTTTTTGTTTAGGCAAGCCTATCCCGACACATAGATATTGGTGTGTTTTAATATTTTTGGTCTGTTGCTGTTTTAATTGTTTTTAAAATGTTTTTAATCACTTGTTTTTAACTGTTTTGTTGATAATTCTAATTTTTTGGTAAACCACTTAAAGGATTTTGTTTTGTTTTACAGTCAAGCAGTATATAAATTTTGTTAAATAAATCAAGCTCCCTACCATTTTCACGCAAACAAAGGCTACTTCATTACTTTGGGATGCCACTGACTGGATCGCTATGGTGTACCTCTCATGTCCTGAGTCTCAAAGAAATACTTTTGTAACCACCCATTTTATGTCTACCACTTCAATCTACTTTTTCAGAACAGCAGCTAATCTTATGAAGCAATAAACAGTTCACTCCAAGCTGTGCTACGTGTGTTCCATAACTCGCATCGGGAAATGCCACGTTAAGTTCTTGCATAGAACTGGACATCTTTAAATGTTGGTGGTGTATTTTTTTATGTTTTTAACTCTTATGGCTTCAGAAATGAGCTTGGAAACCTCAGAATGCCCCAAAGCCAGAGAGCAGTTCATACAGGCCTTCGGTGTTCAGTAGGCAAAGCATGAAATGCCATACTCAGCTGTACTTGTCATCCTCCCACTCACTAATCATAAATACTTTTTCCTGTCCATATCTCTCCTGCCTGCCTCCAGTTATTATCATTTATTTCAAATTATGTGACAACCTAGCAGCTGCAGAAATTAAACTAAGAAAGAAAATTTCTGCAAGCTTGCTTGAGAATACAATTGATTCAGCAAGCAGAACTGGGATTCCCTTGGTGCAGAAGCCTGCATGCTTTGTGTGTGGAGTTACTGTAAGGCCTGGAGAAAGGCCCGGAGACAACCAGTAAATTGTTGTGATGAACAACTGCATTAGACTTTCCAGAGGCATCTGGTGGGCCACTGTGGGCAAAGGATGTAGGATTAGATAAGATTTTGCTCTGACCCAGCAGGGCTCTTCTTATGTTCTTGTGCTCCCTACAAAAGTGGCACTAAGTGCAGATGGCATTTCTCTAAGAATCTACTGCCAGTTTCATCCACTTACCGTGGCACAACTTTACACCTTTCTGATGCTCCTGAAGAAGAACCAAGCACTTCTCTTTGATCCTGCTGCACTTATACCATTCATTCAGTTTCTGAACCGCTCTTCATCAGTGATGATGCCAGGGCGATTTACAATGCAGATATCAAATCCTTAAAATTCAACCATCTATTTAAGACCACCTTAAAACAAAACCATGTAATCAGAACAGCAGGCGGCATCCATCAATTTACTGCTAGCCTTTGTCAAGTCAAAGGCAGCGAGTTTCCCCTTTGCATCAGAACTAGAATGTCCGATTCAGCAGCTCATGGGGCCAGGCCTTAAGATGATTTGCTGCTTTTCTCTTTCTTTCTTTTCTTCATTTGTTAATTTTATTTATCCTGCCCTTGAAAGAGGCAGCTAATCAATTCACTGATTAAAACAACCAGATTAATCACCTTTAATCAATATTATGCATGGCATTGAGAAAGTGGATAGAGAAAAGTTCTTCTCCCTCTCTCATAATACTAGAACTCGTGGACATTCAAAGAAGCTGAATGTTGGAAGATTCAGGACAGACAAAAGGAAGTCCTTCTTTACTCAGTGCATAGTTAAACGATGGAATTTGCTCCCACAAGATGCAGTAATGGCAACTAGCTTGGATGGCTTTAAAAGAAGATTAGACAAATTCAGGAGGACATGGCTATCAATGGCTACTAGCCATGACGGCTGTGCTCTGCCACCCTAGTCAGAGGCAGCATGCTTCTGAAAACCAGTTGCCGGAAGCCTCAGGAGGGGAGAGTGTTCTTGCACTCGGGTCCTGCTTGCGGGTTTCCCCAGGCACCTGGTTGGCCACTGTGAGAACAGGATGCTGGACTAGATGGGCCACTGGCCTGATCCAGCAGGCTCTTCTTATGTTCTTATTTATTTATTGTTTATTTATTATTTCAATTTATATACCGCCCTTAGCAGAATAGCTCTCAGGGCGGTGAACAAACAAAATAAAATACAATATATCATAATAAAAATCATAAAAACATATACAAACAAACAAACAAAAAACCACTACAAAAACACAATACGACAAAAATTAAAAATACGGATTAAAAGATTAAAATGGTTAAGAAAATTAAAATGCCTGGGAGCATAAAAAGGTCTTTACCTGGCGCCGAAAAGATAGAAGTGTAGGCGCCAGGCATACCTCTTCGGGGAGGCTGTTCCACAACTCAGGGGCCACCACAGAAAAGGCCCTAGATCTAGTAACCACCCTCCGGGCTTCCCGATGGGTTGGTACCCGGAGGAGGGCCTTAGATTCTGAACGAAGTGAACGGGTAGGTTCGTATCGAGAGAGGCGTTCCACAAGGTATTGAGGTCCCACGCCGTGTAAGGCTTTATAGGTAAGAACCAGCACCTTGAATCTCGCCCGGAAGCAAATAGGAAGCCAGTGCAGACGCGCCAAGACAGGTGTTATATGCGAAGACCGACTGGTCCTCGTCAGTAGTCTGGCAGCTGCGTTCTGCACCAGCTGAAGCTTCCGAATTGTCTTCAAGGGCAGCCCTACGTACAGCGCATTACAGTAATCCAATCTTGAAGTTACCAGAGCGTGAACAACGGAGGCGAGGTCGTCCCTGTCCAGATAGGGGCGTAGTTGGGCTACCAGACGAAGATGGTAAAACGCATTCCGTGCCACCGAGGCCACTTGGGCCTCGAGAGACAGGGAAGAGTTGAGAAGAACCCCCAAACTACGTACCTGTTCCTTCAGGGGGAGTGTAACCCCATCCAGAACAGGGTTAACATCCACCATCTGAGCAGGGAAGGCATTCACCAACAATGTCTCGGTCTTGTCTGGATTGAGTCTCAGTTTATTAGCTGTCATCCAGTCCATTATCGCGGTCAGGCAACGGTTCAGCACATCAACAGACTCACCTGTTCTTAACTTAGATAACTTGCAAATGAGATGAAACCCTAACTGTAAAGCTGTCTTCACACATGACACTAAAAATAACCTGGGATGCCCCCTTTTGCTATTTGCACCAAGTAAGAATACAGAAGAGTCATTTTAAAATCAATTCCAGGGTGCCAGCGCCTTGACATTCTGTTACACCAAACACACAATAGAGCCACGTGACCCCTTAAAAACTATATGCTTTATTGTGGTGTAAATCCACACAAATTTATTGTGGTGTAAATCCACACAAGCTCCTGCCACAATAAATCTCTCAGTCTTTAAGGTGCTTCAATATTTTCATCAATGTCTTCCCCATGTAAAGTTTACATCTGCACTACAGACTGGTCCAAGCAAAAATAGATATAACCCTCACTTCGGTGAAAAATGCTTTACGTCTCCTATAAAGTTTGAGAGTCTGCTTGTTAGCTTTCCCTTTCTGAACAAGAGCCTGATGTGAACCTTTTTCAGGATGTCTGATGCTCCTCGATAAATGGTTAGCTGGCTCTGGGTAGATCCAGAAAAGTGCAGCTTTCTGCTAAGGAAGGAAGGAAACAGCCAACATGGGTTAATATCACAATCTTGAAACTAGCATGGCTGCATAGTATTTGGTACAGCCTTCTTGGTTCTGAAAACAGTAGCAAACTCCCATTCGGGTTGCCAGTCTTGAAAGCTACCCAGCACAGGGTCGGGCTGATCAAACCCAATCACCAACAGACAACTCACTCATTACAAGAACAGAATTAGTCTGTTAATGTAGATCCCCCCCTCTCTTAATCTGCTCACGATCTCAAGGAGAGGAGCTTCAAACTGCTGACATCAACAGCAAGTTCAGCAAAGCTAAATCTCTTCTTACCTCTTAAGCCAGCCTTCCCAGCACTGTCTCCAGCAAGACCCCAACGCACTGCTAAATGTGAGCAGCCCAAGCTCACCATGTACTCCAAAACCACCTCAACCCCTAGCTATTGATGGCTATAAATACAGCTCTTTTAGCTTGTAGTACTTGCAGTTATTTTATTGTTGGCTTTTGTAAATTTGCTTCTGTCTGCACCCCCAGCACTTTGTATTTTGATATTTTGAATGTTCGTTGTGAGCCACTTTGGGTACAGTATGCTGTAGAAAGGTGGCATATAAATAAACTCAATCAATCAATCAATCGGTTACAGAAGTGGTTTTTAAAGGGCTGCTTTGAACAATAGTTTTCATTGTGGTTGAGTGTTTTCTCCACGCTTTTTCCCCTTGTGAGCCACTTTGAATGAGAATAAGGAGAGGTGGAATACAAGTGTGTCACATTCGGTAACATGGAAGCCCATGTTACCAAATCTGGTTCCTAGAAAACTGCTGTCTGGCTCCATGGTAGCTAATCTTGCAGCAAAATTAGGTGGGGAAAGTGGCATTTGTGGCAACAGAACCTGCTGGCAGGTGCCTCTAGGATCTGGGAGCCCAAGGTGCCAGTCTTCCACCATTCACTCCTGTCTCCAGGTAGTTCTCTGGAAAAGCTAGTTGCTGACCAATGTAATATATCTTTATTTGACCAGGTGTTTCTAGGCTCTTAGATGAAGTAGCGGGATAGGGGGGAATGGTGATAATATAGCAAAAGTTGGGTAGACAGCAAAACATGGCCAACAGGAATTATCAGAGAGGTGAGATCATCTTTCTGAAGAAAGACTCAGACCATTGGCAAGGGCTAGCTTAAATGGCTTAAAGGATGAGTTATGTTATGTTATGGCCAAAAAAGCCCCCAAGGCAGCTCACAAAAAGATATAAAATACTAGTCAGAAATGAACAATACAATTTACAAAAACGTAAGACAACAAAAGGAGGTAAATATGCAGGGAAGGCATTGGATGGAATCCGAGTACAACACTATGCACAGTCTGCTGATCCCTTTTTAGGTCTCTCTGATGTGATGGAGTTTGTCTGTGTCATCCTGCAGAGATACTTCTCAGTATGCCTGGACTGCTGTACATCAAATGGACAAGGCGAGGGGACCACATGATTACACCCCAAAGTGCACTCAGACAAGGAACCTCATGTTCCCTGACATGTCCGCAGGGATCAGCTGACTTCAGGATAAGAATGGGTATCCACCTTTTCTCAGGCTATGTCCCCCAAGTTCCATGCCATAGTACCTTCATAAGAAACTAGTGACTAGACTTGCGTCCAATTAGATTCATGCCCCATATTATCCAGATGAGATGATCAATTGTGTTAATACAATTGGCAGAGTAGGAATGGTAATTTATCCTGTTTAATCCTCATCTAGTCATTTGAATGACTGGATCTTGGCTGTATATGCTTTTTAGCCATCCTGATGGTTGCCAGTCCCAGCAAGAGGAGAGCTTGCTTTTCTTCCTAAAGCCTCCTTGCATGCAGCTAGCTTGAGCTGATAGCTGACCTGTCTAAGGGTGTTTTAGCAATTGATGCTGTATAGGGCACCTTTTCGTATGGAATTGCATCACTTGTTAACAGGGACAACAAGTGGGCTAGAGCCACAGAGCTAGCCAAAGTAAGCATTATATTTGAATGACAGGTGCAGAATATGCATCAAGCAATATATTACACACAGTAGTCTAGTGGCAAATTCAGACGTGCCAGGTCCCTTCATGTTAGTTACAGCCATGCCCCTCCCCCTTTTTCTGTGCTGATGAGATTAACAATGAGATCCTTGTTAATACCTTCTCTCACGACAGACATCCCTAGGCACAAATAAGCATGAAAGGGGAGGATGTTAGCTACTGAGAAGACTCTTCTCAGTGGCTGACTCACCTTCTTTCACTGATTGGCTCCAGGAAAGGACTAGGAAGCACATTAGAAGACTCTTGTCAGTGGCTAACACACTCCCTTTACCTGCTGATAGGCTCGTAGGATGCTGGAGACAAAGTGACCCTGCTGAGACCCTGGTCCCAGAAAAGTAAGGGGTCTAAGACCCCCCTGAGACCCCAGATGACTACACCCCTGATTATATAAGAGTATTTTCCACAAGTGATACTTTTATTGAATATATTGTGCAAAATACTGTTAAAATGGTTTTGTGTGGATGAACAACAGAAAATGTTCACTTTCAAAAGGGAGGCATGTGGGAGGGGAAATCTTTCAGAAATTTTAAGCCCCAAAGCACTTAATGTACTTTTTACTTCCTGACTACATTCCTAAAACAAGGCCTCCCACCAGCATTGTTCTCTGGGTGGCTCAAAAAACATAAAATGATAAAATGCCAAGAAAATACAAGGTCATAAAATAACAATATCGCTCCTATGTTGTAAAATGTAGCTGTGATCTTACCAGACGTTGCTTCCCCAAACAAAAGAAACTTTTTAAAAGAATGTAGTAGACAAACCGAGGGAAGAAAGAGAGAAAGAAAAGAAGAAAGGACTCCTCTCCTGCAGCCCTGCCCCACTCAGGACGGTCAGAGAGGAGAGGTTGCCTACCGCGTTGTTGAGCTGATTCTCATCGAAGCTGGTGTTCACAGAGTCGAAGGATCGCCCCCTCCGGGGAACCTCAATTCTGCTGGCATACATGATGGGAAGGCGATGGAAGAGCTCGCTGGAGAGAAGCGGTTCCGCGGCTGCTCTGCTCTGCGCGCCTCCTGGTGCTTGGCTATTTATGGGCAGGAGGAGGGTGGAGGAGCCCCAGGAAGAGGCGCTCCTAATCTCCAGCCCGGAGAGGGGAGGGGGGAAGAGCGCCTCCCCACGTTTCACGTGAATGCAAAGGAGCAGACCTCAAGAGTAACCTTACTCTTTGCGATGACTTTGTGTTACAGGGCATCCAAAACAGGTTCTGGGGCTGAGACTCAAAATTTCACTTTAGCAATTATGTGATAGACAGAAATTCAACAGGTTAGATAACAGTAGATATAATACTGGGGGGATTCTGCTATTGGATTTCTGCCTTGCTTGCAAATATTAAAAGGTCAGCCGCCTGACCTGGGGGGGAAAGTGGCAACCTTAGTAGCGATTTAGTTTTTTTTCTTCCCCACTTAGTTCTATCAAGCATGCACCCCCAGAATGGAAAGTGTGTCTGCAGTGAAACCAAAGCAAGGACACTCAGACTCCACTAGTTATGTAAATCAGATTCCTGCATTTCCACCAACATTAAAACCTTCCAGGCAGGAAGTTTCTTCTATATTCTGTACAAAGCCTAAAAGAGCACTGGTGACAAATCAGTGTTTAGTGTGTGGTGTGGTGGTTAAGGTGTTGGACTAGGACCTGGAAGACCAGGGTTTGAATCCCCACACAGACATGAAGCTCACTGAGTGACCTTGGACCAGTCACTGCCTCTCAGCCTCAGAGGGAGGCAATGGTAAACCTCCTCTGAATACCGCTTACCATGAAAATCCTGGAATCGACTAGAAGGCAGTCCATTCCCATTTTTCAGTGGTACTGATGGTGCATGAATAATTAGACTTCAATCTGAGTTTAAATCCAAACTCAGCATTCTTGTTTCTCAGAATGAGTCAGATAGATCTGTTAAATCTCCAACCAGTGACAATCTTTGCTGAGACATCCTCTCTCTCTCTCTCTCTCTCTCTCTCTCTCTGGAGCATTCATCCTGATTTGTTTTGAAGGAAGATTAAATGACATTGTCTATTTAATGAGCATTCATTCTGATTTGTTTGCAGGGACGTTAGATGACCATCAAAGCAAATGTTATCGCACACTTTCCATTGCATTTCCCCATCAGTTTCCTTCTTGCAAAAATCTTTTGGGAAAGTAGATTTGTTTCACAGTTGGGTTTGGGAAAGTGGGTTTGTTGAAAGTGTGTGATTGAAATGCACCTGAAAATAGAGACAGCCTGGAAGGGCCAAAATCATACAGCAGTAGATAAAATCTAAAAGCCAAGAATGTGATTTTGGCTTTAAAGTTTGAACATGTCTCTGTGTCTTAGTATAGGGAAAATACACCCACTGAAATGGAACGCAACTGGTCCTTGAGCAAAATCTATATTCCCCCACCAGATGTCAGAGGGGCAGAAGCTCTTAGAAGCATTGACATTATCTGGAGTGGAACATACACACTCATTGTTCCGTATGCATGAGTCATTTTTTGTTATTGAAAACCTTGGGCATGCATGAGTCTCTTCTTTTTTTAAAGCTTCCCTGTTTCTAATATGGGGGTAAACTTGCCCCCTCCTCAACCCCTCCTTAAAAGAGGGGTTGCACCTAATTTCTGCACCTAATACATTCAAATATGACCATGATTCCACTCATATTAGCAGCAATCCTATGCAGGTAGTGATTTAGTCTATGATTTTAGAAGTAGATGAAATTAGGATAACAAGCGGGGCTCGTAACAAAATGTTGCAGTGTGGGGTGCTTCTGTTCAGGATTCCACCTACTCCATTACACCCATGTTCTCTCCCACTCTCCCTCCCATCAGACTTAATTGGGCTGTTTTGGAATCCTTTCCTCCGTTTTTGTTGGGATGGACACACTTGTGCCCAATCTCAGCTACACTGGCAGCTCTTTCTTCCATGCCTGGGACATTGAAAAGTCGCTTCTGAGTATGAGCCAGGAAGTGACTTCCCCAGACAATGAGATGGCTGTGTCTATGATACATACATATTTCGCTGTCCTCCTGTTCCAGCCCCTCCATTCTATTCCCCCTCCCACCCAGTTGTCAGTTTTCTCCCCCCCCCCAAAACACACACCAGTCTCTCAACATTCCACTTGAGCTATTATGAGACTGTCTGGGGTTTCTCCCGGCCTTTACATTTTTTCTGTTCAGATTTCTTGTATCTCAAGGTTACCCCAACCCTGCTGGTACTCCTGTTGTGTGTGCAGGTGGTGCAGTTTTTTGCCACATTAACACAAGCATGGGAAGACTCAAATCGGTATTAGCCTGCAGATGATTTGCCCCAAACCTCCTCCAAACCCATCCCTGAGCTGAGGCTGAAGCAAAATTCTTCCTGTTTAGAATCCTTTGCAGGCCCTCCCCAGTATAATAACTAAAATACCATAGCAATCAGAAGAGCTGATGGGGGGGGGGACAACACCTAGAACTGCACTGAGTAACTCCTTAATTGGGTCATGAAAATATCACATGTGGCTTTGGATAAAGCATTCTGATGTCAGATTTCTTTTAGCAAAAAGGTTTGGAATAATCCAGTACTTCTTTGTCATAACACTTCCATTGTTTGCAATCTCTAGTCCACAACCGGTCTTCAAACTGCCCAGCTCAGGAAAAAATCAAACTGTTTTGGTGAGCACATTATACCAGTAAAAACAGTTCTCTATCAGAATGAAATACGCAAGGGCAATCTACTGGCAAAAATATTTCAGTAATCAAGACCACATTCTCATTAGAAAGATTATTCCACTGCAGAACCAGAAAATGTTTCGCTGTGACTGGGATCCCCAACATGGCATCTGTGGACACATCTCTGCCTGCCAAGGCCATCCCTGGTATTCACAAGATGACCTGAACCCACTGAAAGAAAAAAAAATGGCTGTCTGGAGGCTCTTCTCCCCACATAAGCTCTTAATGGTCAGAGTAATTCTTTCTTGTAAGGACCATCATGGCACAAAAACACAGATCCATGGCATGGATCCTTATGATTTAAACAAGGCATGCCCCCCCCAAACCATCAGCTGACAATGGTTTTAATGGATTACACTACAAAAACCACCTAACCAGTGCTTGCCAGAGCCAGCACGACACATGGATTCTGTCTGAGGATTTGTGATCTGTGCCATGGTGGCACTGAACAGTGCGGGATGTGTGATGTTTACAGATCAGTCCATGGAGGCAGATGTGATCTATGATTTGATGATGACTTAGTGGAAATCCCATGTAGAAATCATGCAAAGACAGGAAGATCTATTTTTTGATGCAACTTGTCTTTACCCCCATGGTAGCCATTCTTGTGACTGGCATCCACAAAACTTTCCCAGAATTCTACAGCATGCACACAGGCGCCAAAAGGCTGGGACGCCTGTCCCGTGATATAAACAGCACTGTGTAGAAATGAAAACTCGTGGGAAAGGAAACGATGTTTCACTTGGTTATGCAACACTACCTTGTAAAATAGTATTTTCTTCAATGCTGTAGGCTGGTGGATTGTAGCTATTCCATCAGTGGTGCTGAAAAACTACTTCAACTCAATATAGACAGGGAGGAGCTGTTCATCTTTTTTGGTTCTGAATTTGATTCTCAGCTGTTGCTATTTGCTACCTATATAATCAGTGCTGCTGTTCACACTTTAGTTTATATATTATGAGATCACAGCATTAATAACACAAGGTAATAAATGTGTGGAAAGTGATATTATCATGAGTCATCTCATGTGTATGAAAGTCATCACCATGGCTTCTCTCTCACGTACTTTGCTTGCTTTTCTTTAAATATTAATTTTGCTTGCCTTCCCTTTAAATATGCTCCTGTCAACAGTGAGGAAATAGAGCTCAGTCAAATCTAATGTTTGCTCATTGATATGAAAATGAAGTGCAAATTTGTTTACACATTACAGCAAGTGATAGTAAGGCAAAGGGACACATCCTGCTGCATGGAGCCTTCCTCCAATTTCTTTGCAGCGAATTTCACTCTATAATGGTTTGGCTAGTGGTATTGTATTTTATTTTAATTACATTTTTATCCTAGCAACACAGAACCCAAAGTGGTGTCCATGGGGTTCCCAAATGGTCACCTAATCCAGCCACTGACCAGACCTAGACCTGCTTAGCTTCAGCAAGGTGGTGACCTCCTGTGCCTTCAGACTTCCTCACTTTGCATCATTTATCCCAAGCCTGAGATGGATACCCTTAGAAGTAGTTGTTCATTGGAAAGCCAAAATTAGATCCAAACTAACTTTATGAAACATAAGATATATGCAATTATAAATATGATTTTGAGTAAAACCAGAACTATGTAATTTTTTTTTAAGTATTGCATGTCTTTTCAGTTTGATACTAAAGACTCAAGGTGGGGAGCATGTTTAAAACTAGAACAAACAAAATAAGAAAAGTATATTAAGCAATAATATAAAAAGTAAAGTAAATCCCACCATATCATAACTTCTAGACACGAAATGCCAGCCCCAAACAGGGAAGATGTATTGTGATGTCCACACAAGATGTTTACACTCAGAATCTAACTAGGTGCTATCTCCCAATATAACTTTCTTCTTCTACAAGTGGGGGGGGAGGGGCATTTGAAGTAGGCCAGAGCATTGGTGTGTGTTGGGGGGAGAGGGCTCATTGTCAAGACAGTGTGTGTCAGCCGTGAAAAAGACAACTTCCTTGCTAGGGATCATTAGATAAAGTACTGAAAATAAAACTGTTGATATCATAATGCTGTTGTATAAAACTATGGTGCAGTCACATTTGGAATACTGTGTACAGTTCTGGTCACCTCACCTCAAACAGGATATTGTAAAGGTGGAAAAGGTTTGGAAAAGGACAACCAGAATGATCAAGGGGATGGTGCCACTCCCCTATAAGGAAAGGTGGCAACATTTGGGGCACTTTAGTTTAAAGAAAAGGCAAGTCAGAGGTGACATGATAGAAATGTATAAAATTATGCACAGCATGGAGAAAGCAAATAGACAAAAGTTTTCCTCCCTTTCTTGTAACACTAGAACTCATGGGCATCCAATGAAGCTGATTGTTGGAGGATTCAGGACAGACAAAAGAGAGTACTTTTTCACATATCTCATAGCAAACTGTGGAATTCACTCCCATAATAGGCAGTGACGGCCACCAACTTGGATGGCTGTAAAAGAGAATTAGACAAATTCATGGAGGATAAGGCTGTCAGTGGCTACTAGTCAGAGGCAGTATGCGTCTGAAAACCAGTTGCCAGAAGCCACAGGAAGGGAAAGTGCTCTTTGCACTCAGGTCCTGTTTGTGGGCTTCCCATAGGCTTCTGGTTGGCCACTGTGAGAACAGGATGCTGGACTACGTGGGCCACTGGCCTGATCCAGCAGGCTCTTTTTAACGTTCTTATGTTCTTACTTTTCCTTCCGGTCAGAATCCAAATCTAAATTACCGTCTCCTCAAGGACATATAAGAAACATATAAGCAATATACCAATATAGGTAACAGCAGCCTTAGTGAGACAAGTTAGAGAAAGGGTACAATTGCCCACGCAGCAGCCCATCTTGAAGGGAGGGGTGCATTTCCAAAAGGTATTTACAATGAGAAATCCATTCACAAAACTCTGGTGCAATGTATTCCTCGGTCGTCAGTCTTTGGGGAGTCTCATGGGGAACAGTATTCCATAGCATCTCTGATCTTCCTTAGGTTATATTGACATATTGTGCAAATACAAAGTAGAGCTCTTATCCCAGTCTGCATCTGTGTTGGAATTGCTTTTTGATATTTTTTTTAAGATGTTTTGTTTTAATATGTTTGTAAGGATGTTTTGTTTTAATATATTTTAAAGTTTATTTTTATGATGTTTTAGAGTGTTTTTAGTGCTTCTGTTTGCTGCCCTGGGCTCCTACTGGGAGGAAGGGTGGGATGTAAATATAATAATAATAATAATAATAATAATAATAATGGTTCACAAATGTACAATATGCACAAATGATATATTGTAGACAATATTTTCAGAGCATTCATTATGACCCCCCCTTTTAACCCTGTACAATAACTACAACTGTTATCAATACAGGACAAACACTTTTTGAAGCAAAGAGCTTTGTATCTTTGACATACTTATCTAATTCACAGGTCCATTTGAGAAATGATCACATGTTAAAAATACAGAGCTGTAGGGACATTTCAGAAATGGTAAGTGTATCATAGTTATTCTAATTCACATTAATTACAACATGGGCAGAAAAGAGATGCCAGCATTCACTCTGTCAGCTAGAAGAAGGGAGTGTGAATCTATGAATGCCTTTTCAATTTGGGGATCAGGGCTGGGAAGGGAAACCTTAAATCTCACATCTCTGCATGCTGCACTTCCAACAGAAACCAGGGAGCCCCATGCCTTGGATTACATTTTTTAAATCCCCTGACATGGCTGCATTTAGTCAGGCTCTGAAACAGCACAACCATATGTGTAGTGCAAGAGAAATTTCAAAGAGCATTTAGGAACATGGAAGCTGCCTTTTATTATGGCCCCCTACGGATGTCCTCTGTATTGTGCTTTCATAATGATTTGTGCTCATGATGGTATCAGGACAATTAGACATGATCTTGCTTTCAATGCTGTTTGTGCTTGCAAAGGTTTCAGGGCAGACATATTGCTTCATTTCCAGTCAGTTCATGTCCTATAGCATCCTGCTGAAATCCTATAACTTTTCATTCCACAAACATTCCCTCCCCCCCTTTTTTTTCCTTTTTGGGTCCTACTTTTGTTGCACCATAGCACAAGAGTGCCCCTCCAGCTGGCAATAATGTGATAACATTGGGGAAGCATCGCAGAACAATTAATAAGCTGGAATCGTGTGTGGTCATACCAGTATAAAACCGCCACTGATGCACTATTTTTGCCTCCATGAAATATTACAGAATACACCCACAATAAACACCAGTCTAGAGGGGCCCTAAGTCAGATCATTGTTCCATCTAGTTCAGTATTATCCACACTGGGTAGCAGCAGCTCCCTGGGGTTCTGGAGAGGGGTATTTCCCAGTCGTACTGGGAGATACCAGGGACTGAACATGCAAAGTATGTGCTCTGCCACTGAGTTATTGCCATTGGGGATGCATGATGTGATGGGTATTCTGATTGAGGGCATTTGTTCATTCATTCATTGGCGATCACTTGTGGCCGAGTAAGATTGTCTTCCAGGGTAAGGTTCTTAACAATGGGTCTGTAAGAGACTGTGGAGGCCAATTCTAGATCCACACAGCCTCCCACAGTGAGGACATAGGTCTGCCGAAAGCCACCTTTCCCAACCAGGTGCCTCTAGATGCTGCTGGGCTACAACTCCCATCAGCCAAGGTCATGATGGCCATGGCTGGGGCCGATGGGAGTTGTAATCCAACAACATCTAGAGGGCAAAACTTTGGGAAGACTGGCCTACAGAATCCACTGAGTCTTTGAATGACTTTTATGCCATGGACTGTCCATTATCAGACATAAAGATGGTGGGTAGGGCAATGGACTTTTAATCTGGACTTGCTTACCCAACCTGGTGCCCTCCAAATGTTTGGGGCTACAAGTTGCATCAGCCCCAGCCAGCACAACTATTCTTGAGGTTGGGAAGGCAGACATATATAAACCCACCAGAACAAATGGAAATTGAGCGCAAGTGTACAGAGAAGGAAGAGTACTGTAACAGTAAATTAAATCACCTCAAGTACCTGGTCACTGAGTATTTTAAATAAAAAAGGCAGATGGCAGCCAGTGACCTGTAGTCTGCTTTGAGAAGAGTCATAAAGCATGCATTAATTAAATTATGATCAAGCTTGCATTTTGATTCACTGGATACTTACTGCTGCCTACTCTCTTTTTCCTCTCAGGGGAATTCGTGGCCCTGAGTATTTGAAGAGACTTTTGACAGGGAACTAATAAAAGACATGGTCTGAATACAGAACTGACGTCACTGGGAAATAAAACAAGTCATGTTTAGGGCAAATTGCCTTCCTTTCACCTGTGTGGATAATGGGGGTTTGACTCCAATATCAAGTAACCTTTCTAAGCTTTGTACTGTTGACAAAGGATCATATGACTAAAGACACAATGCTGTTTTTTATGAGGGGAAATGCCTGGCTGCCTTGTCTTGCCTCACATTTTGATTATGACACAAAATGTTTGGAATCCTAATGCCATTCAGTGTTAAACACTGGCTATTTTGTTGCCCTTTTCTAAAGAGCGTATAAGTGCTTCTTCCACCTGAATCGATGTTAAGTAGCCTACAAATCGCTGCTCATTTTTTCTTTCTAAAAAGGCTATTACGGGTTCTAGGAGCATTGGGAATGAACACCAGAATATAAGAGAATAAGACTGTAAGCACACTAGGCACCTACAGCGAGGCATTTCTATTGGCCACACCTGGAGGGGCAATGGGTTGATGTGCCAATCAGTTGCAAAATCTGTTTGAAGCTGAATTTTTAAAAAAATCCACTGGAGCCACTCCTACTAGGTTTTGCAGTAAAAAGTGGTTGGGTTGGACTAGTATCATGTGTCCCCATTTTCAGAAAAGAGAGGTGGAGATGCACTAGAACCGACAGAACAGTAAGTGTGTCTCTACCCTGAGTCTCTTAAGACATGTGAAGGGGATAAGCAACTTCGATAAGAAAGGGTTCATTAAAATTGCTCAACAGCTGAAAGAGAGTCATGGAAATGAATGCTTGCAGGGTGCATTTGATCCAAGAGTTTGCTCCAGGTACAATGCTTGAGGTATAATGGAAAGAATCAAACATGCAGATTTCATGTATGGAACTTAAAGGGCTGAGCAGGGCAGTCAAAATTGTTTCACCCAATGTAGCATCACCCACATCTCAAGCTGCTAAGTGTTGCTTGTGCACCTTTTGCAGTGATGTGTTTTGTGTTCAAGCTGAGAACATTATTTTGTGTTTCCTGAGAGCATTTTCCTCTATAAATCTATAAATTTACCTACTGAAATAGCTGTATCAGGTTGTAGAGTACAACTCTGCATATCAATAAAGCAGAGCTCATATGCCAAATCAAATTTAAAAATAGCTTAACTTCCACTGTAGCAAGAAGAAGCACAACATGCCCCCAACTCCTGCCCCCAAGATCCCTGCAACCTTGCTTTCAGCACATTTAGGGTAGTGGTCTTGCTCCAAAGGAGGACATTTGATCAGACCAAGATTTGTCTATAGTAGAAAATGGGTATGGGTGGGCCACTGGAAGTAGTGTAAATCTGGGGAAGAGTTCTATTTAATTTTGTTGTCGTTGTTCTCAATTTGGAAGAGATTCAGGAGGGCAAAGGCTGTATTTTCAGTCCCTTTATACAGCTGAATCATATATGTTTGGGTTCTTGTAGCAAGGGCCACATCTCTATGTTTTTACGCAGCCTTCATCAACCTCGTAATCTCTGGCTATTTTGGACATCAGTTCTAGCCAGCATGGCCAATGGGAGTTGTACTCCAAAACAGCTGGAGGATATCAGGTTGGTGAAGGCTGCCTTACAGTAATCTTTCTAAGTAGTCTCTCACACACATCCCACATCCGCATATTTGGTTAGGAACCCTATTGTCCGTAGGAAGAGAAACCATGCTAATCTCTTGTAGAAAATCAACAAAATCCTGTGGCATCTCAAAAGATTGAAGGTGGTATTCAATGCTAATCCTACTTAGAAGAGACCCATTGAAGTTAATGGACCTGACTGACTTAGCTTCATCAGTTCCAGTGGGTCTACTTGGAGTAGAATGTAGCTGAAGACCACCCTAACAAATTTATTGTGGAGTTATCTTTTTCAGGGAAAAGCCTAGTTTGTCAGATCTAAGTTGGACATCTGATGATGGTGAGTAGCAGAAAGTAGGAGGGGAAATCAAAGTAACTTAGAAGTGGAGACAGATGAGAGAGACATTGGAAACACTACAGTAAACAAAAATATTGCAGGCGTAGAAATGACAAGCAGAATGTGAGGGAAATGGAATATGGAATCTTATTTGTTCTAGAACAGCCCTTTGCAGTTGCAATATATGAGCATTACTCAGCCTCTTTTCACATTTCCTTATATTGAGCGACATCCAATAAATGTCCGCCGTCTTAAGCAATGGAAATCTGCTTGAGCAACAGTACTTCCAGTTTCTCTTCTCCCCGCTCCAGACTCCCACTTGCCCCCAAAATCTGCTCAACCTCTCTGGGGGAAGGAGAGGAAGAAAAAAACTCCATTGCATGAGTGAACATCTACTCACACTATGCTGGATCTCACTCAACTTGTTGTACTGGGCAGATTAAACAGTTACATTGATTCCTCCTTTGTGTATGCCTGCAGAATTGTGTTAACAGATAGCAATTATGGAGCCACCTTTGAATCCCTGGATTTTCAAGTAGCAACAAGATAAAGTAGCAACATGTTAATGTTGAAATCACAACTCAAAGAGCATGTGCTGAAGGAGTGCGATAGACATCTCCCTACATCTTTGTGAAAAAACACCAAGATTTGGTTTGAAACTGCCCATACCCTTAGATCTTCCTTTGAGGCCCTTCTCCAGGTCCCCCTTTTGAGGCAGGCTTGGAGGGTGGTGAGAAGGAAGAGGGCCTTTTCAGTTGTGGCTCCCCATCCATGGAATATGCTCCCCAGTGAGTCCGCTTGGCACCTTCATTGACATCTTTTCAGTGCTAGGTAAAGACATATCTTTTCTCCCAGGCATTTGATAGATTAAGATGATGTTTTGTTTTAATATGCTGCCAATCCTTCCTGTAGCTCTATGGGGATGCTATTGCTATTGTTTTGTTGTTGTTTATTGTTATGTTTTTATAGTGTGTTTTATTTGTTTTTGTTTTAACATTGTGTAAGTCGCTTGGAGACCTTCGGGTATCAAGTGACTAATAAATCTAATAAATAATAAGATTTCTGGATGTATATTTTTATATACATACACAACTTTATATCAAAGGCACACTATACTTGATACAAATCCTGGCTTCATCAGCACATGCTTTTAATATGGCTGAGATTTTGCTATTAGGTAGCTTTTGAGACAAGAAAGTGTTTTCTCACTGTGAAACTTCAAACACAAGGCAAGAGTCTCAAGTCTGATTCACATACATTTATTTAATCATTGGTGGGTGATGCGAGGCAGTCAATAAAATTGAGTAACTTCTTTTTAACATAGTAACACAGTTCACCACCTCACAGAAAACTTTCAATATGTGAGTTTAGTATGCTGGAGACGTTTGAATATTCCCTCAAGTCACAGATATGTTGGTCCCTTCATGAGATATAACAAGTCACCAGGCTTAAAAACAAAACAAAAATCCTTGCTTCAGCGCATAACCACCATTTCTTAATAATGATTCAACCTCCCACAGACTTCTGTGAACTGTGTAAATGTATAAAGTGTGGAAAGACAGGAGAATAACAAATACAGAGAAAGATTTTTTTAAAAGAGGAAAACAGAAAGGCTGGCCACTTGTAGGCTTGGTTTTACATGATATATAACTTTTGTGCTTCACATCATGATGTGTATTTAATGGTGGGCATTTTCTGGCCTGACTGGCCTCCCACAGTTGGGCTGTTTGTTTGGGTCCTAGAAATGATCAGATTTCTAATTTTAATTTAATTCCCCTTTAGGGCTGCATGCACACCATGCATTGAAAACACATTCCAACCCACCCCCAAAAAAGAATCCTGGGAACTGTAGTGTAAGGGTGTTGGGAACTGTAGCTCTGTGAGGGGTGAACTACAGTCCCCAGGATTCTTTATTTATTTATATTAGTTATTTATTATTTAATCTGTATCCCACCCTTCCTCCCAGCAGGAGCCCAGGGCGGCAAACAAAAGCACTAAAAACACTTTAAAACATCATAAAAACAGACCTTAAAATACATTAAAACAAAACAACTTTAAAAACATTTTTTTAAAAAGCTTTAAAAACATCTTCACTAAAAAGGGTTAAAAAAACATATTGTTTAGAAAAAAGGTTTAAAAAATATGTTATAAAGCAATTCCAATTCTTTCGGGGGTGTTTTAAATGTAGGGTGCGTATGCAGACATGGATGCATCTCCACTTACATTGCTGAAAAAGCCGTTTCACAGCACAGCTTTAGATCACTGGGAATCTGGAGCAGCTCTAACCCTTCTGGAAAGTGGGTCAGCAGACTGACGCTGGGTTGAGTCCTGCCATGTGTGCCAGCTTGGATGCATATCCTTTGGCCACAACCCACAGCTAACACTCTTTCTGAGAAGCTCTCCTTCCAATTACATTATCCCCCCTACAATTAGTCTCATTAAACAAACCTCCCTCTCAACACCCTTCTGTTTGCAGCCAAAGGGTCAGTATTTAATTTATAAACAGAGATAAGAGGCTGTTCTTTTCAGCACCCTGATTCACAGCAGTTGCATGCTAGCCCCTCAGCATTCATGGAGCAAAACTATGGTGGATTACTTAGCTATTGATGCATTCAATATAGTCAAGATTTCTATACTTTGTATCACTTATTCTATCCCCATTTGCACTTTCTGTGTCAGTAGGTTCAAGGGTGAAGCTGCCTTAAACCAGGTCGGACTGTTTGCCCCTCTAGCTCTAGGCAGGAGTTGCCAACATGGCGCACATGGGCGCAATGGCAATCTTGAGGTCTTCCCCTGGTACCTATGAAGTCTCTGTGGCACTCATTACTGTCCCTTCGGTCATGAGGTGGGGAGGGAGATTACCTTTTTCTCCTTTGAAAAGTACATAGAACTGAAGCAGGAGGCTGGAAGAGTAGTGCTCTTTTCCATTTTCTCTTTCAACTCTTTGTGCTTTTCGAGGCTCAGATTAATTCTGCTGGGTCTGCCTTTTACCCAGATTCCTTGGAAAAGGAGACAGACAGAGACTCTCTCTCTCTCTCTCTCTCTGAGGGAGGCTGATCTGGGGGAGAGAAGCGATCAAAGTGTGTGGCACCCACATCACTTGATCAGAAATCCAAATGTGTCCATGGGCCTAAAAGGGAATTAAATGATGGAATTTGCTCCCCAAAGAAGTAGTGAGGGCAGCCAACTCAGATGGCTTCGAAAGAGGATTAGACAAATTCATGGAGGATAAAGGCTATCAGCGGCTACTAGCTATGATGGCTATGTTCTGTCTCCACAGTCAGAGGATGTACACCTCTGAAAGCCACTTGCTGGATATCACGACTGAGGAGAATGCTGTTGCACTTAGGTCCTGCTTTTGGGCTTCCCATAGATATCTGGTTGGCCACTGTGAGAAGCGGATGCTGCACTAGATGGGCCATTGGCCTAATCCAGCAGGCTCTGCTTATGTTCTTATGTTATGTTGGCAACCCACAGTCTACTGTGACTCACAGCATCTCTCCAGGATCTCACACAGAGTCCTCCATGCTACTTGATTATTTTTACTGGAGATGTCAGGGGTGAAACTCAGGAACTTCTGCATGCAAACTATGTGCTCTAACACTGCTAAATTTCTCAGTACTTTTAACCCTTTTTCAACAGTACGTCTCAGGAGAATTACAAACAATATGTTTTGATATGTGACAACAATGTTGTTTTCTTCTCCATTTATTTTGTTTAGAAATAAGGGCAAGTGCGACCTTTTGACATCCTGGGAACTTGAGGTTCCTCCAGGACTGAGGCAGATGAGGGGTACAGCACAACGCCACCTAGCCTGTACTGCTGCTGTGTCTCCTTTGAAACTGATCTTCCATTCACTGGAAGGCAAGATTAATTACCTGAGGGCTATGGTAATGAAAGGAGGTAATCAGGCAGCTGCAAAATCTTTTCAAACCAGTCAAGGTCATCTGTTTTGAATAAGCTTTATTCCATTTTAGAAAGAAAAGGTGCTCCAAAGGTCTGAGCAAATTTATGGCATCATTTCCTTCGACAGAGCAAGCCGCTCGGGTCATCTCAATTCCCAGCTCTGCACGTGCCCATCCTTTTCAAGTGAGTCAAGCAGCACGTGGATAGTTGAGGACAAAATCCTCAAGGGGGGGGCAAAGGCATGTAGAAGGTTAAGCCTTTTGCAAAACAGGTTTAAGAAAACATAATACCTCCTCTTCCAATTGGGACCGGATTCCATTCTTCAAAATGCATTGCTGCAGTTCTAAATCATGATCCGTGCATTTCTATCACATTGGATGCCACTGCATTTCAAATGTTGAGGCATTTTGTCAAATGATGGATGCTGGAGATGCAGGCAGCCCCCAGAAGATGCAACACATCTTCTGGGGTGGTACCCAGTGATCATCCCCTTCTGGGAGGAAGCTCTAACCAGAGTAGATATGTTCTAGACAAATCCTTGGAGATAGACGGCAAAAACACCATAGGCTGCATACATGTGAAATAACAGATGGAGGAGGAACAAGGAGGTAGTTGCATAGAGTGACATAGATAAAGGAAGAGAAATACTGCAAAATGTGGAATGGATTCTTGGAACAGTTGGCACAGCAATATCTGCTGCCCAGTAACATGGGAATCGCACATCAAGCACAGCAAAGATGAACCTTTTTCTTCTTCCTCCTCCTCCCTTTGTTATGTTAACTATTTGTACTACTTTGGGAGACACAGGTCTAATATACCAGACTGTGTCAGCCTGCTTATACTTGAGGGGTGGGGGTTGATACTGATGGATAGAGGCAGGAGGGAGTGACAAGGAACATAGAAATCTGCCTTATACTGAGTCAGACCATTGAGCCTTCTAGCTCAATATTGACAGGCAGTGGCTTTCCAAGCTTCAGACAGGGGTCTCTCCCAGCCCTACCTACAGCTGCTGGGGATTGAACCAGGGGCCTTCTGCATGCAAAGCAGATGCTCCACTGTACAGGGCACAGTCCAAACATCACTCTTAAAGAGGCGAGTGAAGCTGTTCTGGGCAGAAACATCTCTGCCCCATCCAAACCCACCCATCTAGCATGGTAGATCAGAGAGGCTGGATTGCATCCGAAAGGGTTTTTTGGGGGGGAAACTGGCTTTAGAACGGCAATAGAGGTTGCATTAGGGATGGGGCAGAAATTCAATTTGCATTGAAAGGCAAATCTACCAAATCTGCATTTTCTGAAACAATAGGAGAGCTGAAACGTGGTAATCCTTCAACATTTGCACTCATCCGAATTTTGTGATGCAGTTCTCCAACCAACCAATTTTTACAAAAATGCATTCTGTTAGGGAAAACGGCTTGCAAAAATGTGCTTACTAGGAGAAATGCTCACTAAAATTCTGATGAATTTTCATGAGGATTTTTTTCATTGGCAAAAATGCAAATTGCTGCAGAAATGGGACCTGAATTTAAGATTTGAAATATGAGCAACTGAGAGAACTGAAATTGACAGATTTGCCCATAAACAAACATGTCAGGAGATCCCTTGTCATGGAATTTTACTCTGCCAGGTAAATACCTGAGCAAAAAGATTTTCCAAATGTACCAGAAATTCAAAAGGAAGACAGACAAAAGGAAGTACTTCTTCACACAGGGCATAGTTAAACTACAGAATTCGCTACCTCCAGATGAAGTAATGGCCATCGACTTGGATAGCTTTAAAAGGAGGTTAGACCAATTCATGTGGGATAAGACTATCAGTCACTGCTAGCCATGATGGCTGTGTTATTACCTCCAGTATTGGAGGGAGCATGCCTTTGAATAACAGTAGCTGCGGATCATCAGTGAGTAAAGTGTTTTGCATTTGTGTCCTGCTGTGGGGTCTTCCCATAAGCGTCTGGTTGGCTGCTAAACTAGATGAGCCTTTGGTCTGATTCAGCATGGCTCTTCTCATGTTCTAGTGTTAAATATGTTCTTCAGTGAGCTATTCCAGAATGAATGGGGTAGTTAATAATCAAGTTCAGTAATATGAATGAATTGTTAGTAATGAAGATCAGCAATATCTAATCATTAAACGTGGTGTAAATCTATTCATAGTTGAATCACTGTTTGGTTTGTAGCTGTTTGGAGAAGTAATTCTGTCTTTTTCATGTGTGTAAAGCAATCCTTTGTATACAAATCAAACAACATTTTGGCTGTGATGAATGACTGGACTGCTCTGAGGAAACAAATTGCCCATTTACTCCATTGGCCAGGTGTATTCAAAGTTTTCTAAAATGGAGCAGAGTTAGATGCATGGGGAAAAGTTCAACTATAATTAATCCTTTTGTATGTTTGCATGAGAGCTTGGATGTGTTCAAAGAAATCAACATCTACGGATATGTAAATCTCACACAACTTTTGAATTATAGAAGAGCATCAGTTTCACTACAATGATGACTAAAGTCTACTTCTACTCTCTTACTATTTAGCCTGCCATTTATCTTTTAGTGCCATCAGAGTTAAATGTAAATGTACTGCCTTCAAGTTGATTCCGACTTATGGTGACCCTATGAACAGGGTTTTCATGAGGCTGAGAGGCAGTGACCGGCCCAAGGTCACCCAGTGAGCTTCATGGCTATGTGGGGATTCGAACCCTGGTCTCCCAGGTCGTAGTCCAACACCTTAACCACTACACCACACTGGCTCTCATCAGAGTTAGGGTCTATATTAATTATGTAAGAAGCATATGCCCAGTATCCTAATGGAATCCAGAGAAAATTAGATGTGCCTAAATCCTAATGGTATAGAAAGGGCACAAAACACCACATCGTATATTCATTGATCTGAAAGTAAGTTCCACTGCAACCCAGGGGACTTCCTTCCAATTAAGCAAGCATCTTAGAATGGCAAAGCTTTTAATATTGGCACTTTTAATAGCTGTGTAGAAATTAGAATATCGAGACAGTTTTTCATGCCATCAAGCTGCAGTGGGTTTGACAAGCTGCACCTACAAACATTCATTCATCAACACATTAGTGGTACAGAAGCCATAGTGCTGAATCATAGACCACCCCTTGTCACGACTTAGGTGCACTGATTTTCACTGAATTTTGTCCAAGGATGTCGAGTGCACTCAGATGCCAATTTCCTACCTGTGCTCTCAACTTGCTGCTGTGCACTCAATTGGAACAATGGGAAGCAAAACAAAGGACTCCTCCAGCTAACCTGTTGACTGAGCATTCATCCTGATTTGTTTGCACACACCTTAAGCAGAGGTTAAATTATATCCAGCCTTTATTGAGTATTCATTCTGATTTGTTTGAGGGGTGTTTATATGTCTTCCCATTAGTAACATTCCATACTTTTTCAGTAGAACTTTGAAACAGGCTCAGTAGCATATTGGAAGCCAGTGCAACTCTTTCAGAGTTAGTGTTATATACTCACAGTAGCCCATCCCTGACAGGAGCTGAAGCTGCAGCATTTTACACAATCTGCAGCTTTTGAACCAGCTTCAAGGACAGTCCACCTACAGCATATTAAAGTAATGTAATCTCAAGGCTACCAGTTTATGGATCACTGTGTCCAGATTATCTTTGTCCAGGAATGGCTGTAGCTGGTAAATGATAACTCATGGCTATGGAGGCCACTTGAGCCACAGACGGAGCACCCCCAGACTATGCACCTGTTCCTTCAGGAGGAGCCCGACCCTGTCTATAACACCCTACTGCCTGGACCTGGGAACAGATCACTGTCTTGTCAGGATTCAGTTTCAACTAATTTTATTTATTGATTGTATTATTAATTTATCACCTGCCCTTCCTTCCAGAGGAGCCCAGGGCAGCAAAGAGCAAGCAATAAAACATCTTACAAACAACTGAAAAACTCATCCAATACAGATGCAGACATATTGGTCCCCATCCAGCCCACCATCACATCCAGGCACCAGTTCAAGACCTACACAGGCACATCTGACTCATTTGGCACAGAAAGATAGATCTGGCGTTGTCACCATTGATGGAGGCAGCATGAAGCTTCGGGGAACCCCACAGCCCGAATGCCAACAACTTGAGCCAGCATCATTCAATGGCACTCTCTAGTAGTAGCCCTGTAGGTAAGAGCATTAACACTGTATCACAGTGCCTCCAAGTCCCATCCAAGAGGATTCCATTGTCAATTATACCAAAAGCTGCCAAGAAACCAAGGAGAACCAAAAGGATCATACTCCCCCTGTCCCTGTCCAAATAAATGTCATCTGTCAGGGCAACCAAGGCTGTTTTCTGATAGGAACACAGGAAGCTGCCTTATACTGAATCAGACCATTGGTCCACCTAGCTCAGTATTGTCTACAGAGACTGGCAGTGGCTCTCCAGGGTTCCAGACAGCAGACATTCCCAGCCCTACCTGGAGAGGCCAAGGATTGAGCCTGGGACCTTCTGCATGCAAAATAGATGCTCTATCACTTAGTGTTGGCCTTTCTGGAGCCCCAAACTCCAGGATGAACTTAGATTTGGAAGTTTCTATAATATACTTCCTCCAAGAATGTCTGGAGCTGTGTCACCACACCTTCTTTTGACCAGAAAGGGGATATTGGCATGGATGTTGAGATCTCCCAAAACAACTGTTCTGGCATTTTCAAACAACCCTGAGACTGCATCTGCCAGCTCACGTAGAGATGCCACTGAGCAGAAGGATGGCTGGTACATTAGTCGAATCCCCATTCTGTCCTTTGGGTGCTACACCAGGTACAGGCCCTCAAATCCAGACCTGGATCAGGAAGATTTCCAGGTGAGGGAGATTACGCCCCTATGGGTGACAGCGATTCCATACCCCTGAAGCCCATCCTCAGTCCTGCTGCTGCACTGAGTACACAGGTGGACAAAGCTGAGTCAGATCAACCCCACCCTCTCATTCCCCCATATATCGGTGTGACACAGCAGCTCAGCCTCTCATGTATGATTATATCATTGACAACAGAGATCCTCTTGTGAACTACTATGACATTAAAAAGCAGTATAATCAGGTTAATGGGCAGGAGGGCAAAGCAACTGAGTCCTGGAGGAAGGGCCAGCAGCAGGGAGAACCACTAACCTCCTGCCCCTCTTCTACTTCCCCAGCCCATTTCCCCCGCCACATCCCTCCCTACCCATGATGGTTCCATTTGGGATGCCCTTCCCATCATTTTTGGCTGGGGAACATCAACTGAATAGCCAGGATCGGCCTTACATCTGCAGAAAACCAGAGAGGTAGGAGAGTGTCATGAGGATGGTGGCCCGTGGTCTGGCTTTCCATTCTTTGCCTAAGGGGAGTCAGACCTATACAGCTGACCAAACTGCCCTGCCAGGGGTGAGCTCTGTCACCCAAAGCTAGGTTTTGGTCAGCTGTATAATCCTTCTAAGAGGCAAGGAAAATTTTACCATGCATCAGGTCTCTGCATTTTTCCCTCAGTGGAGCCAGGCGTGGGGGGTGGGGTGGGCAATTCTGACAATGGAACCACAGAGGCAGGAGGGGGAAGGTTGATCATCCCCTCTCCCTGCTCTGACCAAATAATTAGGCTATCTCCTATCCCATGACTGGGTTTCAGTTATTTAAAAAAGATGTCCAGTCACAGGGGTACTGCACAATGTGTCCTTTGGCCCTCCACATTCTGTAAAAGTGTATCCCAAGAGGTAAGGTAACTCTGCAAGACCTAGGACTATGCCTGGCAGGCTGCAATCTTAATGACACATACTTGGGAGAAACCCCATTAAACGCAGCAGACTTACTTCTGAATAAAAACCCATATGATTGCATGAAGCAGTAATGTATTCAGCTGTTTTGTGTGGAGTGGACTCAGAATAATCAAAGTCATAATTACAGTAAATAACAGGTGCTCCTGCTGAATATTTCACTACAGTCTCCAAGTGAGAAAAGCTTGAATGCAACATGTATACATCAAGGGAAAGATATTAAAGCCCTGCGAGACTGACTGGGCTTTGTAGTTTAAATGATATGAGTAAGCACAGTTCGAAGCCCTGCCATGCAGGTGAGGACTCTCCAGCCAATTCTAACAAAGCAGGAAGTTCTTTACTTGCTTTTTTCATATTCTATGTACGTTTGTCTTAATTTGTATTCAGCCAGCTGCAGCAACGATGACCCAACGATTGAGGTTTGGTATGTATAACAGTGGAGTGCCGAAATGAATAGGCTGTTAATACTGGTGGCTGATAGAATAAAGAAACTTAGAAGCTCATTACTACTGGGAAATAAAGCCATTCTGAGTACACTACAAATATATATGTGAGGCGTCATGAGGGTAGCATTCACACATGCTAACTGACTAGGTAGAAAAGGGAAGGAAGTAGAGCTTGAGAAAAAATAAACAAGTAGTTGCTAAAGAAGGAACCAACGAAGAAAGAATAGTTTGCCTTTTTATCTATCCACACACACACCCAGTTCAGGTCACTTGCTACAAGCGTTGGTGCTTTACTCCTAACACAAGCAACCCCAAGGTGAGCTCCTCCAACCCAAGCAATTTGCACTTCTGTTCCATCCATCCTGCCATGTGGTCAGGAGGATTTTGCCACACAGGTGTGGTCAGCCATCTACTAACAGGTTCATCTGCCACCTTCTTATCCTGGGTCAAATTTCAGAAAGGATCACTTCTCCTGTATTTTGCACATCCAGGAGATACAGAGAAAACTATCAACTCAAACAGAACCAGAGAGAACAATATAGTGTCTGAATTAGAATCATAAGTCTGAATTAGTCTGTGGAAATCTTAACATTGTGTAGCATGGCAAAGTGCAGCCCAAACCCATGCGTATTTACTCAGAAGTAAGTCCCATTGTCTTCAGTTAAATAATGTATTTAGGATTGCCATTTTAGAGAGTTAGCTGGGTTCAGTTCAAATTTTAATTGAAAATTAAAACTGACACAATGGGGGTCTTAAGCCACCCATGTCTTCAAAAGAAATAACAGAATTATACATAAAATTTTCCAAAGTAAACAAATTTCACCTGTAAGAGGTGTCTCCCAGACTTCCTCATAACAAATACTCCCGTTCTGTCTTAATAGTTTTATCAAAACTCTTGCAACTGAACAGACTGGAGAGTTTGACAGCTTGGCAGAAAAAAATTATATAAGAATCTCCCAACCTCTCTGATGCTATTTTTCAGGTACAAAATATGAGCTGCCACCTGTGGTGGTTTGTTTAATAACCCCCCCAAAAAAAGTTTGGGTTTGTACCCATTTTTACTACATATGGATAATCTCTGAGTTTACTGGTCTTGAACCCTTTTGTGTTTCTGTTGAAAACTGATTTACAATCTTCTGGTTTTGCTATTATTATTTCTTGTTTTATCCAGAAGATTTATAAAAATACTTTAACTGTATCCCATAGCACAGGTCCTTGAACAGCTGCTTTAACATTGATCTAAAACAATACTGGGGTGTGTGGTTTGCCATCAGGCAAATGGCAGAGTAGAGCCGAATCTCCTGAAGCCATGGCGACATTTTTGCACTTAATGTCCTGTCATCACTGAGCACACCGACTTCAAAAATAATTTCTCGGTAAGTGATGCCATGGGCCACGTGAGGAGCTCGATCTAAAGTTCCTAAACTTCATCTGACCTCTGCTATAAGCAATAGTTCAGCTGCACCTTCTGAAGACGAAGGTGAAATTCACATGGCATGGAAAGGCCAGAAAGCTCCCAAGGGCAGGAAACTGACAAATGCGCTGTCAGATGACCTTGAATCAAACGAATATATCTCTAAAATAAGGAAAGTGCTCACAGCTGTCTGGGCATCAGCACTACAACCTATAGAAGGGAAAATTGAAACGCTTTCTGCCCAAATTAAAGACATATCAAAAACAGCTAATGCAGCATGAATCTGGGCCTCGTGCACAGCGAGATGTTAGAACAGCTTAAAATGGTGACTAGGGAGCTGGAGTTACGTGTAGCGGAACAGGAGGATCAGGCTTGCAGAGGCAATATTTGTCTGAGGGGAGCCCCAGAGAAGGAAGAGGGGGCTGATATGCATGCATTTCTTGTGAACTGAATCTGGATATTGTTCTCACTGCAGATGATAAAGAAAAAGCACATAGAGCACTTGGCGCTCGTGCTAGACTGGATGCCCCCCCCGAGGGACATAATCAGGGCTGGCACCAGAGGGCAGCCAGGTCAGGCCCTGGCTGAGGGCCCCTGAAGGGCCTCTCCTTAGGTTGGGTGGGTAGCGGTAGCTTCCATCATCCACAGCGCAGATTGCAGGAGGTATTCCGAGGCACCCTCCCCACTGCCGTGCAGACACGCAACAGTCACCTGCAACATGCTCTGCCTACCTCTCGAAGTAAATGCTGGTTGCCAGGGTGGCGCCAGACATGCTGGGGCCCGTTGTGCTGCAGGCTCAAGTCTGCCATCAACCAAAATGGTGGCAGAGGTTTCCCTAAGGGCCTGATGCCTCTGCCGTCATATTAATTGATGGCAGGGGTGTGAGCGCATAGCATGCATGCGTGCCATCAACCAAGATGGCGGCAGAGGTATCAGGCCCTTAGGGAAACCTTGGCCACCATCTTGGTTGATGGCAGACTTGTGCCAGCAGCGCAAAGGGCCCCAGCATGCCTGGTGCTGCCCTGGCGACCAGCATTTACTTTGAGAGGTAGGTGGAGCATGATGCAGGCAGCCATTGCAGGCCTGCGCAGCAGTCGGGGGGTGCCTTGGAACTCCCTCCCACGATCCACACCATGGATCATGGAAGCTACTGCTACCCACCCACCCACCTAAGGAGAGGCCTTTCAGGGAGAGGTAGGTGGGATGGGCAGGCAGGCTGGCAGGCAGGCAGGCATGTGCCGGGGCCTGGGGCAGGCTGGTGCCCAAGAGCCCTGGCATGCCTAGTGCCGGCCCTGGACATAATGGTGAAATTTGAAACATTAAAAATAAAAGAAAAAATCTATAAAGCCTTGTACTACCTCCCTGTAATAAAATACGACACCATAGTTGACGTATATCAAGACCTGAGCCCTGACACATTACAACGAAGGAAGCTGCTGAAAGCTTACACGGAAGCACTCCAAGAAGCAAGAATGTGCTATAGGTGGGGGTTCCCATTCAAGATAATAGTACGGCACCATGGGAAATACCGTACAACTAGCACAAAATGTTAGGCAGAACAACTTTTGCAAGATCTCCACTTAAACCACATACAGGAGCAACTCAGAGAGGAATGCAACCCTGCTAGGCATGAGGAAGACGGGCAATGGGAGCATCAAAAAAGCAAGAAAGAGAGATGAGGAACAAGAAAACTAATCTTACAGGTCTCAGGCCAAAAAGCAATTGCGTCAGATGCTCCACCCCAAACGTAGACAATAATGAGAACTGAACTTAAAAATCTTGATTGCCCTACCCAGATTTAAATCTCCAATTTTATGACAGGACTATATATTAGAATTCTAAATAGCTGTTCAGTCATTATCAAAACCACCCTCTGTGGCAGGAGAGGACCTATCACTGTATACGGTCCCCGCAAACCCGCCAATCACAAGCGGTATGAGGTATATTTCAGGAAAACCTCATGGCACCTCACAACCATGCAGGTGGCACCACTTGTTAAGTTTTTTTAGTTTTGTTGTTTTACTATTCTGCTTGTTATATGAAGTTGATCTAGTTACGCAGAGTACAATTCCTTAGGATTTTGCACCAGAACAAACCATGGAACATTATGCCCACAACCTCAACACTCCCTTCTCAAACACCATGACACAGTCAGTAGAAAAACTCAGAATAAGCTCCTTAAATGTCAACTGCCTTGGCACAGCCATCAAACGAGCCAGGGTAATGGCAGCACTTAAGCGTGACTCTCCTGATTTGATTTGTTTGCAAGAGACCCATCAAAGCAAAAAACAAAAAGGCAAACTCCTTAAAGGAATCTGGATAGGAGAAATTTGTGCCAAAGGAACGTCAAAGGCCAGAGGGACAGCAATACTGATAGCAAAAAAATGCCTTCTGATAGTTTTTGACTCATTCACAGACCCAAATAGATGTTATGTCATTGTTAATGGCACGTTAAACAGCAAAAACATAACTGTGTGTTCACTCTATGCATCTAACACGGGTCAGCTAACATTTCTTCAAGAAACTCTTCACATCATTTCTGATTTCACCCATGGAGAAATAATTATCAGAGGTAACATTAACTGCTGCTTGAATGACATGATGAACCAAAGTGGTTGTCAACATTGCTCATTTACAGATGGTTCCAACATTGTGTCCTTACTCACCCATTGCGATCTGAGAGACACCTGGAGAGTACTTCACCCTCTGGAAAGAGATTATACATTCTATTCAAGCAGATTTATGATGCATTCCAGGTTTGATCATTTTTTTATCTCTAAAGACTTGGGTGGGGAGAGACTCTTGAAAGCTGACACAGGGCTAAAATCTATGTCAGATCATGCTCCAGTTTTGATGGAGCTATCCGGGCTATTCCCATCCAGAGGGGTATTCTCCCGGAAATTCAGTTCCAATTTGATCTCTCAAGAGCTTACAGTCATTAAACTGAAGAAGGTTTTAACACAATATTTCCAGGAGAAAGTCAATCCGGATGTTGACATGCATATCATTTGGGATGCTATGAAAGCCATCACCAGGGGGCACTGTATCAAAGAAGCTAGATTTCTTAAGCGTGAGCACCAAAAAGTGGTCAATTCCATTTTAGAGGATATTGCAGTGTTATATCTATTTATTTATTTATTATTTGATTTATATCCCGCCCTTCCTCCCAGCAGGAGCCCAGGGCAGCAAACAGAAGCGCTAAAAATGCATCAAAACATCATATAAACAGACCCTAAAAGACACCAAAACAAAACAACTTTAAAAAATGTATCTAGAATACATCTAGAATGTAACAGGAGACAGAATTATTGGCCAAACTCTCCACAATAAGCAAAGGAAACTGCAGTCCCTTGAAACTGATAAGGCCTATGTGGCAATGGTGTACACCCAAAAGCATTATTATGAACCAGGCAACAAGGGGTCCAAATTGTTAGCTAGTGCCCTTAAAAAACAGTGCTCAAGAAACCTAATTTCTGGCGTTAAGGACATATTGGGGTCCATAGTTTTTAAGCACAAATGTATAAATGAAGAATTTATGAATTTTTATTCATATCTGTACTCATCTGACTCCCCTGAAGAACAACACATTACTTCTTTCCTTGATTGATTTCTGCCAAAACCTCTCTATCCTGAGCATCAGGAGTATCTGAACCAACCAATATCGGAAAAAAAGGTGACCGAGATCATAAAAACTTTTTAAAATGGCAAGTCCCCGGGGAAGGATGGGTTCACTAGCGATTTTTACAATGCTTTTAGGTCTGAACTCACTCCATGGCTCACTGAGCTTTTGAACACCATCCTGTTGGGAAATGATATCCCTGATTCATGGAAAAAATCAAAGATTGTGGTACTCTTGAAGCCAGATAGGGACCTCCAGCAGATAGGCTCTTATCACCCTATTGCACTTATTAACCAAGATGCCAAAATACTGTCCTCTGTGATGATTAAGCGAATGAACAGGTTTATAGGGCATTATATAAGCCCAGACCAAACAGGGTTCATACCCAAATGAAATATTGCAGACCCCATTCATAGAACCCTGAATATCATACAAATAATTAAAAAAATACGAACTCTCAGCAGCCTTAGTCTTGCTGGATACCTTCAAGGCATTCGAAAGAGTGGAATGAGGGTTCCTCAAAACTCTATTGCAAAAAATGAATTTTGGAAATCTGTTTCTCCATCTAATTAACCAATTATACTCAGAGTCATCAGCAGTGATTTGTACTCATGGCATGGAATCTTCCCACATAAAACTTGGCAGAGGGACAAAGCAAGGATGCCCCTTTTCTCCGTTGTTATTTGCTCTTGTTATTGAAACCCTTGCTGTAGCAATTCGGAGTAACCCAGAGATAGGGGGCATCCAAGACGGAGGCTCGGAGCACAAAATAAATCTTTTTGCAGATGATGTGCTCCTAATGCTTAGTCATCCCCACAGGGTGATTCATGCTATTCATGACACCCTTAAAAAGTTCCAAATTGCAGCCGGACTAGAAATCAATTGTTCCAAGTCAAAGACGCTCTGCTTCCACATCACTGAGCAAGACAGGGAATGCCTTGCAAAGCTCTCAGGCTTATGCCCAGGAGGGTTTCAATACCTGGGGGTCATCATGACCCGACTCTGATGCCGTGATTATTGCAGAGCAACTAAGGCCATCACTGAAGACTTGAATAGATGGAAACATCTGAGAATGTCATGGCTGGGCAGGATCACCACTGCTAAAATGGCTATCCTACACACGCTTCTATTTCTCTTTCAAGTGCTCCCCATCGAAATCCCCAAGCAATGGTTTCGAAGATGACAAAAAAAAAATTAGGGAAATTTAACACTAATGGCAAGTGCAGCAGGATAAGTTCCTTGGCAGTTTTTAGACCCAGAAGCAAAGGAGGCCTCGGTGTCCCCAACTTAGGGCATTATTATGACTCATTTCAGCTCAAGCAACTGCTCCACATTATCCATAATACTAACGATATAAAGTGGATAGCAATGGAGACAGAAAAATCTTCCCTGACAATTCAGGCATGGCCCTTCTTAACAGCGTCGTGGTCAAAGCTCAAACAAATAGAAAATCCATTTCTCCAAGCAACCCTCCTAGTCTGGAAATGATGGGAGAAGATTTTAGCTCCCTCACTCTCTCCTGTCACCCCTTTTCTAGACTTGCCAGAATTCAGAAATACTGCTAAATATGCCCAATACAAGGAGTGGGAGGAGAAAGGCTTATATGGAATACGAGACCTATTTGTGAGCGGTCAGCCTATAACGGAAGCAATGTCGCCACACAAACTGGGGAATCTTCCACTTAACTGGTTCCATCTTGTCCAAGTATGCTTGTTAGCCTGCAAGCTTAACAGAAACAAAGAAGTCTCCCTCTCCCTTACTGTGTACAAACATCTTTGCTCCCATCCAGATCTTGACCCGAAAGGGATGGTGCCCTTTATCGGGCATTAATCGATGCTACCATGGGAAACGCCAATGGTTTGAGAATGAAATGGGAAGATGAGCTTGGGACAGAGATAGATAACCAGCAATGACAGCAAATATGGTCAAAACCACCTCTTAAAACATGCTCAGCTAAGATCCAAGAGGCAACTCTTACAGTATTCCTACAGTTGCACTGGACCCCCTTAAAACTATTTCATATCAACTCAACTCTCTCACCACTCTGTTGGAGAGGCTGTGACACAATAGGTTCATTCTACCATATGTGGTGGGATTGTGCACCAATCAAAAGATTCTGGTCAATTGTATTCAGCACAATCTCTGACATCACTGGTCAGTTAATGATTCCTGCACCAGCATTTGCCCTGTTGTCGCTTACTGACCATCTTGATGAGCCGGTAATCCATAAGAACTTAGTGGTTCTGCTCTTGGCAGACGCTTGCATGAAATTACTTTTCAGTGGAAAAAAGCCAAGAATTTCACCATGAAACTATGGTTGGATAGAGTATGGGACATAGCTCTCTCCAAAAAATTAATGCACCACAGCTGTGCTATCAGAGACCAAGCATGAAGAGATAAATTTGACGACACATGGTACCCTTTTTCTGCATATGTCAGTAGAACTTTGCCTACTGTCTCCCTGTCCACTACTCATGTCTCTTTGTGGTGCAGTGATGTATTCAAGTCAGAGAACTAGATTTCTGTGACTATGAAGTAATGCGAGACAAAGGAATCATCATTTATTACTCAGGAGAGTAAAATATAAATCTCCTAATATTTGTAAACTAGGTAATTGTACTCTGTGACCTTGCTTCTGTTTGTTCAATTTTATTAGAAAATGTAATAAAAATATTTTAAAAAAACAATACTGGATCTTTAAAATTAATTACATTTATGACCTCTTCATTGCACAACAATGCATTAATTCCACTGATGGGATGTGTGATTCCTTTATACTGTCCAATGTAATTGTTATGGGGGCATGATCTGCATAAATCATTGGCTCTTTGCTGACACTTTTAATTTGGGATTTTATTTTATAATATAATTTATATAGAAAAGAATCAAAGGTATACATTACACTACGTTTGAGCCCCAAAGTCCCTACAGCTGTGCACAAACCTTAAAAAGTAGAAGTACAGTATAAATTCGGAGCAGCAAGATAAATTGACCGATGTTACAGGTGATTTCCCCTCTATTGCCCAATAAAGACATTAATGGAACCCAGTCAGTTTTTCCATGGTCGGATTGGTTATCAGCTTGTGGTAACATGGAGGTGGGCTTTTTCACTTGTGGCACTAGTGCTGTGGAGTGCTGTTCCTGCTGACATAAGAGAGTCCACATCCGTATTGGCATTTTGTCAGCTCTTGAAGACACACCAATTTAGACAAGCATTCTACTGATCTAACCTAAACCTCCTTTTTTAATTGTTGTGTTGTTTTAATGGGAGTGTTTTATTGCACATTTTAATTGTCAATGTTTATTTTAATGTTTTGATGGAATTGTTTTATTGTGTATTTTAATTATGCATGTCTATACTCCATAATTCATTTTTCACTTGTAAGCCGCATAGTAGCCACTTTGGTAATTAAGTGCTATATAAATTAAAATAATAACAACAACAACAACTCATTTCACAGGCTGTTATAGCCTTGCTCTTCCCATATTATTTCAGGGTGTTTTCATATATAAAGAGGTTATTTCTAAGCCTCACATATCACACAAAACTAGCCATCTCCTGGAGATGTTCTGCTGTGCAGATGGACTGCTTTCATATCGTCAGGATTAGTTCTATCATTTCTACATTTTGGAGAGAAAAATTAAGAGACATTCAAGAAGTAATGGGACATCAAAGTGCTATGGAGCCAAAAAATATATTGCTCCACTAATTACAAAATTGTAGATATAACTGACTCACAGAGCAATCCAACTGTCGGGAAGCCAGCGGAGGGGGTCTGGCAGAGGAGGGGCCAGCAGAAAGCTCCGTGGGATCCTCCTCCCACTCAGGAGCCATCAGCCCAACTGAATGTGGACTCCATTGGGAGCTGTGTGCATGAGTCGGCCAGGAAATGCAGGCTCTGGCAAGTAGGCCTCCCAGGGAGCAAGCACTCCCCGTAGGCCACAATGGAGAACAAATGAAAATATTTTACTGTGCAGGCCTTTTGGCCATCAGAGTTTGAAGAGGGATCAAGACCAGGAGGAGTGGTCTGGATGCGAGAAAGATCTTGCGTAACTCCCCCTGTGCCTCCGCCCTGCCACGCCTCCAGAACACCTCATTTTCAGGTCTTCTGCCAGCTTCTGCCAACCCTCCATCCACCAGGCTCCACCATCCTCCAGCAGCACCAGCAGACTCCTTTCAGAGCCACATTTCCACCACAACGGAGGGCTGCTGCTGGCGGAGGGTGGCATAGCCAGGAATCTCCTAGCTCAGCCAGCGCTCCATGGCATCCAACTCACCCCAACCCAGTGGAAAAATGAGTTAGATTGCACCCTTGAACAGTATGTTAGCTTTGAGTAAAAGTTTCAGAAATTAGTATTGTAGCAAATGAGTGGTAGAGACACAACACCTCTGCATTTTCCTCCTGAATTACTTGAGCATTTGGGATACAGCATTAATGACCTAAACCAGGTGTGGGGAACCTTTGGCCCTCCATATGTTGCTGAACTAATACTCCCACCATCCCTGGCCATTGACCATGCTTGCTGGGACTGATGGGTGTTGTAGTTCAGCAGCATCTGGAGAGTCAAAGCCTCTCCATATCTAACCTAAACTGACATATCATCAAAATCACATTCAGAAACCAAACAGATCTGTGGAAAGATAGGCTCACTTTATAATGCATTGGGATTATAAATATTCCGATAATGTTTAACCTTTCATTTCCCCCCCTTGTTATAATGGGCAATTTTCATCCACATATCAGTGTGTTTTTTGTTCTCTATTTTTTTTTTTAAAGAAACAAGCTTTAGACTGCAATCTTAACCCCACATACCTGGGAGGAAGCCCCATTGAATTCAATGGGACTTACTACTTTTGAGTAGACATGGTTAGGATTGCTGCCTTACTTACTCTGAGCACTGTAACACCCAGACATAGATCATTTGATAAATAAAGCCAAATACTGCTTCTAGTACAAGAAAATTGTCTTACCACCAATATTAAGATGCAGTTTTATACATCAACACTATAGGAAAAGGAAGATAAGGTCCCACTGACAAAGCTCAGAATTTGGAGTGGGGGGTTATAAACTTATTTTGCAACTCATTAATTTTGTTCCATTCTTCTTGCAGACTTCCTGGCAACAGATGTTAATTTCTTGTGTTTAACTTGTCATAAGAGTTAGGGGACCTTTGTAATGGGACAAACAATTAGTCAGCATCAAAGCAAAGCTTTCTCAAATGTGGCACGTAATATAATCCATGCAGCTAATTAGGGGGATTCTGCTTTTCCTTTCAGTGTCATGTATGCAAAATCTGATGTCACAGAAAGGCTGGGTGTTGTTTTCAAGCGATAAACAATGGAGACAACCTAGAGATCAAAGAAGACATTGTGGGTCAAACTTGTGCTTAATCCTCAAACTACTTCTTGCACTTGGGAGGGCTTTAAAGATTGGCAGAGAATGCCATTTTTGAACAGGAAATTCTGCAATATTTGCATGCACATGAGGAATGTGCATATACAACTCTATCATGTTGCCTGTGCCTTTTCAAAGTCATCCTGATCTGGAGATCCTCTTCTGCATGGAATAGCCCTTTCCACATGGATGACTCAGTCTCTTCAGGATCTTACTCCATTGTGGAACACAAAAACATAACAGCTCTTCTATCCTCATATGGGATCCTGCTAATCAAGCGATGATGCTGCCCCTGAAGGAAATTCCATACAGCAAATCCGTAGATACATTTCCACATGTGCAAAGTGGTATATACATATCAGGCACAATGGCAATGTGGGGTGAATAGCTGCAGTGTTCTCCCAGACCAGCTATTTGCACCTGAATGCAAATATTAGTACTCGAGCAAGTCAAATTACCTTTTTGCACACAAGAATCTCTGGATCTAGAATTCAAGACTGAGATGCAAGAGGACCTCTTTAAATAATATTTGATTCTGAGTTTTATAAACATGGTTTGTTGTGTAGTAATATATTTTTAGTTCATTTTAATTTTTGCAAAGCCCTTAAGCCATAAGCAATAAAAGTTTGACATACAAAAAAAATAATCACTTAAGCTAATTCTCAGATCCATATTTCCACTACACGTGATTTTTAGAACTTCACATCATGGAGAGCCCAATGAAGGCCATCCTCATCAGGTCACTCTACTGTGTTCCACCATGTGCCTAGCACTACTTAAAGTTCAAGCTTGCTAAGCACGGAAGATGGATTAAGTTACACAGTCAAACCATTCATACAAAGGGGGTCAGCAACAGATATCATCATGCTTGGGCACAATATCCTGCTTCATCCAGGACTGGCACTGTTTCTGTTCCCCTGACAGAGCTCCAGTGGCCAGAGTGGTTTAACACTCAGCCCCTCTTCTGGGCATTGTAGCCCTATGAGGGGAATAGGGTGTCTATTGTGAATAGGAATCACCCTATTCCTCTCACAGAGCTACAATCCCCGGAAGAGGGGCTGACTGTTAAACCACTCTGGCCACTGGAGCTCTGTCAGGGAACAGGAATCTCCTAACAACTCTCAGCACCCTTGAAAAACTACACTTCCCAGGATTCTTTGGGGGAAGCCATGATTGTTTAAAGTGGAATAAATGTCTGGTGTGGATGTGGCCAGGGACAGCTTTGGTTTAAATTTGGGTGGGAAACTACACGTGTCTGCTGTAGAATAAAAAGGTGTGGGAAACCCTGAAAAATAATGATACTGTTAACAATGTTTTCCTTTTGGAAAGGAAAGGGGCTTCCCCTCTGCCCAGGACCCATCCATCCAATCTCCTCCTCTTCCTCTCCCTCCCCCACCTTCCTCCCTACACCTAAACTTCCTTCCCTTTCGTCCCCCTCAGAGGTACATGTTACCAAATTCTTCCAAGCTACACAGGAAGTAGATTGGACTGTGAAAGACTAACCCAAATTGTGTTTGCATTTTGACAAATTTGTAGGGCAGTCCAATATCTGAGAGAGGTCAGGTCTCCTGCTCCCCTGGTGCATTCACTATAGCTGCCCAATTTCCCTGCTTTTAAAAGTTTGATAGAAATATATGTTGGCTATAAGTACTTTCTTCATAAGACATTAATATTTTTGCTATTTCTTTTGGGCCCTTTTGGGCTTTTCTTCCAGGCATTTAATAGAACCTGATGGGCCTATATTGGTGATGCTTTACTGTTGTTGTTTTCGGTATTTTTAGTGGCTATTTATTGTGTATTGCTAACAGTACTTATCAGAACAGAGTACCAGCACCTCTTTTCTTCTTTTTCCTTTTTTTGCAGCCTAAAGGAGCCATTTGTGCTGGCACCCACAACACTTTTATCAATATACAAGAACTAGCACCTCCTCTTTTTTTTGTTAATATGCATGCTGATAGCTGCTTTGTTTTTTACCTTAGTTTTATATTAGGATCGTATCCAATGCTGCTGTTCCACTACTGCAGCAGACATCCACTTGTGCAATGGAACTTTCCTCTCCCCTGCAGCCCACACCCTTGTGCACCCTCAAAAGCTGCTGCAGGGGATTTTAGGACCCTCCAGAGCATATTTTGAGGGCATACTGGGAAAGTTGAAGAGGAATTCCCATTGCATGAGGGGAATTCCATGCATTGGATACAACCCTTAGTGTGTAAATCATCAACAGATTTTTCTGTATGAGGTGACTCATAAGTAAATAATAATAACAACAAAAACTCACCAGGTATGCTGTCTACCAGGAGGATGGATTAGGGATGTGACAGAAAGGTTGCCATCACTCATCAAGCCCACCGACAGGTATCCCTTTCTCCTCATCCATGTGGGAACAAATGACACTGCCAAACGGAGGATGAAGAAATCACATCAGACTTTGAAGCTCTGGGAAGGAAACTCAAGGACTTCGGGGCCCAGATAGTTTTTTCATCCATCCTTCCAGTACTTAGAAGAGGAGTAGAAAGGGAAAGAAAAATAGTCCGTGTGAATGAATGGCTACGAAGGTGGTGCCGACGTGAGATATTTGAATTCTGGGACCATGGGCTATGGTTCCTGGAAGATGGACTGCTGGAAAGTGATGGGTTGCATCTCACAAGGACTGGGAAGAATGTGTTTGGCCACAGCATGGAGAAGTTCATCAGGAGGGCTTTAAACTGAATCCTAAAGGGGAGGGAGACGTAAAGTGATGGTAACGACTGATGAAGGCTTATGCACAGTAGTGGGACCAAAGAGATCAGCTCTAATAGGGCCCAGTAACAGCCCTCAGAAAAATGTAGTAAGGAAGCCAAGCCATAAATCACATGGTCTTCGATGTCTGTATACTAATGTGCAGAGCATGGGAAACAAGCAGGACGAACTTGAACTCTTAATACGACTTGATAGGTATAACTGAAACTTGGTGGGATGACTCCCATGACTGGAATACAGCAATTGAAGGATACAACTTGTTCAAGAAGAACAGAAGGAATAAAAGGGGAGGTGGAGTTGTGCTATATGTTAAAAACATATATCCCTGCACAGAAATACAGGAAGATGAGCTTGGTAGCTCCACCGAGAGTATCTGGATTAAAATTAATGGGGCAAGTAACAAAAGGAATGTGGTGCTTGGAATCTACTACCGACCACCCAATCAAGGAGAAGATGAGAATGTAACTTTTGAAAAGCAAATTGCCAATGTTTCGAGGAGGCATGATGTAGTAGTAATGGGGGATTTCAATTATCCCAGTATCAGCTGGGAGACAAATTCTGCCAAACACAGCCCCTCCAAGAAATTTCTGACTTGTGTTGCAGATAACTTCCTCCTACAGAAAGTGGAGGAAGCAACCAGAGGATCAGCTATCCTGGACTTGATTCTAACCTCTACAAATGATTTGGTGGATGAAGTCGCAGTTATGTGAACTCTGGGGGAAAGTGACCACACCATACTTGAATTCTTGATTTTAACAGAAGCAAAAGCTGAGAGTAGCCATATGCGCACCCTGGACTTCAGGAAAGCTGATTTTAATAAACTCAGAACAATTGTAAGTACTGTTCCATGGCAAGCCACCTAATGAGAAAGGAAGTCGAAGATGGGTGGGAGTTTCTAAAAAAGGAAATTCTAAAAGTGCAATGGCAAGAAATTCCAACAAGGAAAAAAGGGGGGAAGCAACAGAAGAATCCAATGTGGCTTCACAAAAAGCTTAGAGATGACCTGAAAACAAAAAAAGTACACATACAGGATGTTGAAAGAAGGCCAAGCCACAAAGGAAGAGTACAGGCAGGTATCACAGAATTACAGGGATGGTGTCAGGAAGGCTACAGCTGAGAATGAGCTGAGGCTAGCGAGGGATGCTAAAAGCAACAAAAAAGCTTTCTTCAGGTATGTCCATAGTAAAAGACAGAGAAAAGAAATGATGGCACAGCTACTCAATGAGGATGGCAAAACGATAACAGATGACAAAGAAAAGACAGAAGTGCTCAATTCCTACTTTGGCTGTCTTCTCCCAAAAAAGGATCTATGACCCTCCCGGGAAACATGAAGTAGAAGGGTCAGGATTGGACCTTGAGATTGATAGACAAATGGTCAGGGAATACCTAATCACTTTGAATGAGTTCAAATCGGCAAGGCCCGATAAACTGCATCTTAGAGTACTGAAGGAACTGGCTGAAGAACTCTCAGAACCGCTCTCTATTATCTTTGCGAAATCATGGAGGACCGGTGAAGTGCTGAATGACTGGAGGAGAGCTAATGTTGTCCCTATCTTCAAAAAGGGCAAGAAGGAGGAACCGGGGAACTACAGACCAGTCAGCCTTGCATCAATCCCTAGAAAAATTCTGGAGCAGATTATAAAGCAGTCAATCTGTAAGCACCTTGAAAACAATGCAGTGATTACTAGGAGCCAACATGGATTTATGAAGAACAAATCCTGCCAAACTAATCTTATCTCATTTTTTGATCAGGTAACCTCCCTTGTAGACTGTGGGAATGCTGTGGACATAATATATCTCAACTTCAGCAAAGCTTTTGACAAAGTGCCCCATGATATTCTGATTAGCAAGCTAGCTAAATGTGGGCTGGATGGAACAACTATTAGATGGATCTACAGTTGGCTCCAGAATCATACTCAAAGAGTGCTTATCAATGGTTCCTTCTCAAAATGGACGGAAGTAACGAGTGGGGTACCACAGGGCTTGGTCCTGGGCATGGTGCTCTTTAACATTTTTATTAATGACTTGGATGAGGAGTATGCTTATCAAATTTGCAGATGATACAAAATTGGGGGGCATAGCTAATACCATGGAAGACAGAAACAAAATTCAAAGGGACCTTGATAGGCTGGAGCATTGAGCTGAAAACAACAGAATGAAATTCAACAGGGATAAATGCAAAGCTCTACACTTAGGAAAAAGAAACCAAATGCACAGTTATAAGACGGGGATACTTGGTTCAGCAGTACGACATGTGAGAACGATCTTGGAATTGTCGTTGATCACAAGCTGAATATGAGTGTGATGTGGCTGCAAAAAAGGCAAATGCTATATTAGGCTGCATTAACAGAAGTATAGTTTCCAAATTGCGTGAAGTACTAGTTCCCCTCTATTCAGCACTGGTTAGGCCTCATCTTGAATACTGTGTCCAGTTCTGGTCTCCGCACTTCAAGAAGGATGCAGACAAACTGGAACGGGTTCAGAGGAGGGCAACAAAAATGATCAGGGGACTGGAAACAAAGCCCTATGAGGAGAGACTGAAAGAAATGGGCATGTTTAGCCTGGAGAAGAGAAGACTGAGGGGAGATATGATAGCACTCTTCAAGTACATGAAAGGTTGTCACATAGAGGAAGGCTGGGATCTCTTCTCGATTGTCCCAGAGTGCAGGACATGGAATAATGGGCTCAAGTTGCAGGAAGCCAGATTTCGACTGTACATCAGGAAAAACATCCTAACTGTTAGAGGCATACGATAATGGAAACAATTACCTAGAGAGGTAGTGGGCTCTCCAACACTGGAGGCATTCAAGAGGCAGCTGGACAGCCATCTGTCGGGAATGCTTTGATTTAGATTCCTGCATTGAGCAGGGGGTTGGACTCGATGGCCTTGTAGGCCCCTTCCAACTCTACTATTCTATGAAAAACAAAAACTCCTCATGTATTCAGCAACACCAAACTTGGTGTTGCCACCAAGTATATGCTCAATATGGAACTGCAGCCAAACCTCAGTCCTCTGATGAGTGTACCTGTATGACATATGTGTTTTCAAACACTTGTTAGTTACCATTATGCTTTACATTTGGTAGGTGTACACCAAAAAATGTAACCCGTCACCGGATCTCAAGTGTTACTGCAAAGTGAGACAGACTTGAGCATCCTGTTACCCTACCACCAACTGGCCCACTGCATTGTCCAACGCAGTATGATACTAATGGTAGCATATGCTACCAAAGCTAGTACCATCTTTATAACCTGCTGCTTGGCAGCTCTCTGTCCCTGTACTCCATTTCCTTCCACCCCATCCTTTGAGCACGCTGCACCTGGACGTCATACTTCCTTAATTACTCTTGCCTGACAGGACAACAAAAACCAGGGCTCCCTTTATTTATAGCTTCTTTGTCATCTCAGAGAAAGAGGAAAGGGACTCAACCATGCAGGAACAGAAGGTTTTTGTTTAATTTTAATTAACTCCACTTCTTTCAAATCTGAGTAAACCCCAGAGCCAGAGCAGCCAAGCTAATAATATTATGAAAGCTCTCTGTAGTCCTTCTCCATCAAAGGGAGATCAACACTGAGCTGTGCAGCAAGTGACATGTCCCTCCAAAGGTGTAGCTGTCTACATTCTGAGTCTAAACAAATGTCCAGTCTCTTCAAGGGCGATGCATCAATGCTGCACAGGGTTTCCATAAACTAGGTTTGTCATTGTTTCCAAGACTGTGCTGCATTTGACATTAAAGCTCTAAGAGGGAATATCTCATCTCCTAGCTATTGGTGATGGCTTTCTATAGCAACAAAACCATGTATTGCACATCACGAGTGCATATGATAATCCCAAAAGAGGCAGAAAAGGTCAAGAAGTTTAGAGAATCCAAGGGTCATGCTGTCTCAACTAGATAAGCAGCTTCACAACACGTACTCATCAGCAATGCCCATCCTTCTGCAATTTTCATTCAGGACAGTACACTGTGGCAGATATCCATGTAGGCTGGAAATGTATCTGCAAGCGTTACCATTGTGATCTGAAGAAAGAATCATGGAGTTCTGGGAATTATTCTACCATGGGAATCACTCCTCATTTCTGCCATGTCCCTTATACATCCTTAAAACTCCACCCAAACATTCATGAAATTAAGGTGGCCACTTATGCAGCATCACCCCCCCCCAAGAAAAGGTCAAAGGAGGATACAGAATATGTATCTGTATTCATACAGATTTAGAAAAAGATACTATAGTTTTAAAAAGAAGCACCTCATATCTCATCATACTGGGAAAGACTGTGACCAGGTAACCTGCATGCCTGCTCTGGATGCTATTCAAGTGTGAACTATTGTTGGGTAACTTTAAGGCCTCTGTTTTCCCTTCTTATGGTACTTGATCTTTTAAGATGGACTTGGACTATGCACGCCTTCAAAAAGAGGAATCCTTCAAATAAATGAGTGTCCTCTGACAGCCCTTCAAACAGAATTGTTCTAGCTGCGTAGGGTTGATTTGGTTTAAATCAAGACTGAAATCGCTTCTCTGAAGGACTCAGTTTTAATGTTTTAAATCACAGTTTAAATCTAGGGTTGCCAGGTCAGAAGCATCCCAAACCCTGAGATTTCAGGAGCTGGCCCTAGTGATGTCATTAAGCATTATTAATAACCTTAATACATATTCAGAGATGTAAGTTTCATTAGAAGGTAGGTACACACTAAGCAATTATTCTGAATTGTTTTCAGATTAGCTTTCATAAAAAAATAGGATGGTAGTTTGATCATTTTAGTACAAAGCAAAACAAACTTGTAAAGTCATTCAGGAGATTAACCAGCTCCAACTGTTCAATTAATCATGATATTTTTGTCATGATGTGCTAGAATCACCCCCACCGAACAGGCTTTTACATTGCACTAATAAGATTGTTTATTTTTCTGTTTAGTTTTCTTCTTCAACAATATCATTAACAAAACATGCACACACATTTTTGAATGATTAACTATTTCAGTTTTTTAGATAAATGTAAAGTTCTTTAAAAAATAAAATTTAGGCAATTTCAACCGAGTACACAGGAGAAACCTAAAATACTGGGTGGTACAGTTAACTCCATCTTCTTCTTCACTTTTGTCTTCCTTGTTCAATGTCTGGAAAAGAAATACAAGCTTTCCTGCTTTTTCAGTTTCCAACTTATTTCTCAGTTCAGAGTGAATTAGTCTAAAGGAATTCTCTATACACCTGCAGAAGAGGCTATTGCTGTTAACTGCTGAATTACCACTTCAGTGGTCTCTCCCTTGTTCAGATCTACTCCATCTCCCCAAATCCTCTATTCATAAACCTTCTCTATCTTTGCACTTAGAGAGAGAGGCAAGGCCTTAAGAGAGAGCATGCACATCATGTACATAACCTGCAGAATAGGACTGATCAGGTTATCTTCCAACTTCATAAACTGCTGTTAACATAATCACAGAATATAATTAGAAGTTGTATAATTAGTACTCACGATATCTTTGACCTAGGCTCTTTTTTTACTAATTGTTTTAAGAAAATTTTGAGATCTGATTTAAATTTTAAAAAATCAAATTAATTTTTTTAAAATCATTTATTTATTTATTTAAAATCATTTATTTTGATCAACCCTGTGCCCAAGTCATGGGCTGGATGCTATCTAGGAAATCCTGGACAATGGCCAGATCAAAGAGTCAACTCTACTCTTTGTGCCTAAGGAGATTATACACACAAGGCACATGGATAAATCATATATCCTACTATCTTTCAGTGTATTTATTTGTTTAAAATATGTCTACACTACTTTTCCTTTGAAAACAAAAGGCAGCGTATTGTAAGGAGAAACATTAAAACTGAAGTACAAAATAAAAGAGCAGCCAATAGGCCAGGGCAGATATATAATTAATAAATACAAGCAACTAGTACTAATGGCCAGCAATAACCTAAGAAAACAAATGTATTTTTAGCAAGCACCCATACTAAGCCTTTGCCTCAGTTCAGAAGGAAGGTGATTCCATAAAGAGGGCACCACAACTGAAAGGGCTTGGTCATCATGAGACAAATTTGTACATATTGAAAAAGTGAGTGATTTTGTCCTCAAAGCACCTAGCAAATCTATCATGGTAGGCTTCCAAGGGCTATAACGTCCCTGGGCTTGATGTTAGTTAACCTTGCACTGCTCAGAAGAACTTTGCTAGACAACTACTAGAGAGTACTGCCTTCATTGCCACGCAGTAGGCACGATTATATGCTCTAACACGTTAGGTCATCTTCTCAGCAACCTCTGTGCCATTTGTACTCTAGCCATCATTCACCCTGCTTCAACGTCTCAGAAAAACAAGGATCAGCATGGGTCCACAATGCTGGAGATCACTCTTGGAAGCAATTGGGTTTATGGTCCATTACTATTCCACAGTAATAATTGGGCCTCGGCACAATCACCAGCTCTATCTGTCAGAAAATCCCATGTGGTGGGCACAACTAGGTCACATCATGTCCACCAAGGTCACATAGGTGGCTTCCTCATCTGCAGCCTATAGTCAAATTATGAATGAACATGGTGCTATTACGAACCAACGTGACATTAAAAAGCAGCAACACCGGGTCAGAGGGTTCAGTAGTAGAGCAACAAGGTTCCCAAAGGCTGGAAAAAAGGTCAGAAGAGGGGGATTATGGCAAATTTGCTCTGTTCAGAGTTAAACTCTAAGTGTGATTTCTATATAACAGACACTGTGAAGCTGTGAAGCTACGTGTTAGCACACAGAAAATGTAAAGTTCAGGGATGAATCTTAGGTATAAAAGTTTGGTAAATACATTTCTTTTACTTAACAGAACCAAATGAAACATTAAATAAAATAAATGAAATGAAATGTATCAGTAACATAGAAGCATTATAAAATACAATTGCTATTATTACAATTTTAAACTATTGATTTTGAGCTGAGAAACCCTATTACCTGAATCAATCCGGCTGCCTAGGAAGCAAGCAAGGTGAAAGGTGCTTCCCAAAAAGAAGAGGGCCAGATCCTCAAAGGAAGGGATATTTATACTAAATCTTTCATTTGAAGAAGATAAACTTGTAACACATTCTAAAACATTCCTAAATTCTTTACTTTCTCAATTATCAAAGAAAGGCAAAGCTACATTCTGCCAACTACATGAAAGACTTTGATAAATCATATGCCAAGGTAACATACATTGCAACTCTTGCAACAATTTTTATTAAACATAGTCTACTATAATCAAAGAGAAATAATTATAGGCACATCTAATAGAACCACATTACCTACATACAAACAAATGCTATTTTATTACTAAACCTAGATATTAATATGAGAATGTGTCTGATTCACATCTGTGCACAGTAAATATATCAGTAAAAATAACATTTGCTGTGAACCCAACCTATTTAGTTAATCTACAAATGTGGGTTGACTGAGTCTTACCAATTCAAGGTTTTCCTTGTATAACAGGAGATGCAGGTATAGTGGTTCAAGATAGGGAAATGGAGAGTAGTGCTGTCCCAGTCTGGTTTGCAAATCTGGTCTGTCTCTGAAGGACATCACAAAAATGGAAAGATGCCTTCTATTCCCAATTATAATGATTTTAATTGAGCTGCACTGAGATCATGGAAATCAGCTATAAGGCCTGGTTCAATGTCTCTGGAACCAGTCAAAATGGGTGCAAAAATGAGTGCAGAAGTGGGTATATTTGCCACAAGATAGTCCACAGGCATCTGCCCCCTCTTCTTCATAGATGGCCCACTCTTCCCACAATGTCATACCTCCCCCTGCCCATAATCAATGGTACAAGGGCAGTTTCTCATCCTCCCCTCGGTATAGTCTACCCAGGCCAGAGCTTGGAAAAGTTACTTTTTTGAACTACAACTCCCATCAGACCCAGCCAGCATGGTGCTGGCTGGGGCTGATGGGAGATGTAGTTCAAAAAAGTAACTTTTCCAAGCTCTGACCCAGGCACACACTGAATCCAGACCCTTACTCAAACCATTCTCCCAACCCATTCACCCATCATACACAATCACTTATCCAACCTATCCACAACTACACATGCTAAACATTCAGCACACATGCAGACCCCATACTCACAGTTACCAGATAAAACTTCCACAAATCAGCGATTGACCACATAACACTAATACCATTTTTACTATCAGAAGCATTACCAGAATACAGGGAGGAGGGTAATCTTAATACAAAGAAAAATGAACTACTTACAACATACCACTCCCTGACATTCACTCAACTCCCTCCCAGTCAGCCAGCCCTCATCTTGGCCAGTCACTCTCTTGATAATACCACTCTTATCCAGAACTATCCATCAAGTAGTTTCACCCACCCATTCCAGCCAGTTTCTCACCCAAGCCAGTCACTCACTTAATAGCCTTGCCTCTCACTCAAGAGTATTAATTCAAGACTACTTGGGCCACATCCACACCAGATATTTAGTCCACATTAAACTGTCATGGCTTCCCCCAAAGAATCCTGGGAAATGTAGTTTGTGAAGGGTGCTGAGAGTTGTTAAGAGACCATTACTCCCCTTGCAGAGCTCCATTTCCCAGAATTCTCTGGAAAGAGGGGCTGACTGCTAGATTACTCTGGCCATTAGAGCTCTGACAGAGAAATAGGAGCCTCCTAACAACACTCAGCACCCTTCACAAACTACACATCCCAGGATTAAAGTAAACAATACATTTCCAAAGCAAAGTCTCTTATGTTCAAACAGGGACTTGCACCCAAGCAAGATTTGCAACCTATCTTTAGTGACTGAATGAGGCAATGTAGTACAAGGCCTAAACTGCACAGTACATTCAATCTGTCGTTGCATTTAAATCTGTGGTGGTTTCGTTTCTTGTTTTGAAAGTAGCGGGAAAGAGGGGTCAACTGAAGAATTTTTTCAACTGAACCAGCTTTTCCCAGCCTTTTCCCCAGATATTGTTGGACTACAACTCCCATCAGCCCCAGCCAGCATGGCCAATGGTTAGGAATGATGGGAACTCTAGTCCAGCAACATCTGGGGACCTAAAAGTTTATTTATTTATTATTTTATTTATACCCCGCCCTTCCTCCCTGCAGGAGTCCAGGGCGGCAAACAAAAGCACTAAAAACAGACTTTAAAATACATTGAAACAAAACATCTTTAAAAACATTTTTAAAAAGCTTTGAAGACATCTTTTTTTTAAAAGTTTAAGAACATGTTGGTTTTTTTTAAATAAAAGGGTTTAAAAACATATTAAAAAGCAATTCCAACACAGACACAGACTGGGATAAGGTCTCTACTTAAAAGGCTTGTTGAAAGAGGAAGGTCTTCAATAGGCACCAAAAAGATAACAGAGATGGCATGTCTAATATTTAAGGGGAGGGAATTCCACAGGGTAGGTGCTGCCACACTTAAGGTTCGTTTCCTATGTTGTGCAGAACTGACCTCCTGATAAGATGGTATCTGCAGGAGGCCCTCACCTGCAGAGTGCAGTGATCGACTGGGTATATAAGGGATAAGACAATCTTTCAGGTATCCTGGGAAAGGCTGGTCTAGACATGTGGCTCGGCAGCAAGCTCAGTTCAAGAAAAAGGAGAGCACACAAACACAGCTGAAAACACTGTGCAAAACCTATATACTCAACTGATCCAGAACATTCCATATTAATGGGTAATGTGTCTGCATGGTAAAGCTTCTTGAGTCACTATGCATGGAAATGGGGGAGGGGAATAGATATTAACTGCAGCAGACTGGTAAGGAACAGCATGAATGAAAGTACTTGTCATTTCAATGATGTCTCCATACACATCAACTTATGTTCCCCTTTGCCTACAGATCATCCCTCACTCTGGAAGGACACCAGGCAGGCATAGAGAAAGAATGCTGCAGGAGGCATATTGCTTGCCAGAAGGCTACATTGGAGGAGCTCAGCAATGCCAAAGTGGCTAGGAGAATAAGCTGAGTAGTCTAGACATTTTCATAGAATCATAGAGTTGGAAAGGGCCTATAAAGTCATCAAGTCCAACCCCCTGCTCAATGCAGGAATCCAACTGAAATCATCTTGATATTTTTCTGTGCCTCCCCTAGGGGAAATTACTTAATATTGCTTTGTGCACCTTTTGTTGGGGAGAACATAATGTACTTCTGCTCCTTGGAGGTAACAACTTAGTTACATTATTTATTTTACTTTTTTTTTTTTAAAGCAAAGCCACTGTATTTTAAAGCACCGACAGAAAAGCCCTCTCTCATTCATTCTCCAGCATGAGGTCTGGAGATGATACAGCCTTCCAGTGCAGAATAAATAACAGGCAATTATGTGCCTTATTCAGGTCTGTCCTCTGCTTTGTTCCTTGCGGCACTCATGGTTCCTGTGGCATACAAGACTGTAGCAGCAGAGGTTTGCATACAGATATGCCCATTTCTGAAGTGACTGCAGGGACACTAATGACCTGCATGTGTGAATGGACCTGTAAGCTTCCATATTGCCTCACGTCAACTGAAACATTGTTTTTCGATGGACTTGGTTTTTGGTTTTGGTTTTTTTTAACACATTCACTTGCAAGTCACCCAGAGTAAACTAATACAGGGATGAGAAATGAAGTTTATACCCACGCGTTTCATTTATTATATTTATTATATAAGTGGCTTTCTAAGTAGCTTCTGATTAAAATCCACCCCAGATACTACAAAAACCAGGCATTTGTTATCTAGTGTTTCTGGCCCCTGGCAGTTGGTGATATAGCTCAATTTCCATGTGCTTCTCTCCAGGAGGACGCAGAAGACAACATAGATGGAGTCTGGGCCTAGCTGATGGTGAATACGCCAGCCCACAGAAGCAACTGCTCCCATCAGTGGTGCTGTAAGGGCAAGATTTGGGGGCAGATGGCCAGGGTCCCACTCAACTGAATGAGCAGGACAGCCACCAAACCCAGCAGTTGTGCCTTATGACATCTTGAAGTAAGCAAAGTACACAGATGATCTAAACAGCCCCCCCATAAGACCATTAAATCTAGTTTCACCACTGCTTTCCATCTACATACATGACACCTTTAGAAATAGATGGATCTAAAATTCCTAGCCCAGTGTTTCCTTCTTGCTGTCAAAGGCAATGCCTCTTTAGAATTCTTCATTTATATAGTTGTTCCTGGATGATCCCATGGTGATAAATGAAATGTAATATAGGAGTTCTTAAAATACTGATTAAAAAACCTACAGATGGCAGTGATGGTTTATCATCATCTCTTTGACGTCACCAGCTATTGAAGATTTCACACAAGGCTGTGTCTGTGATACAGAGCAACGTAAAAAGTATGCGTGGACTTTCTTATGCATTTCATAATCATCCTATTGACAGTAGATAGGGAAATTGTGTTTGGATGGCAGACCAGGAAATAGTTTTTGTGGATTAATTAATTTACAAAAAAAATTGCCCCTTCAAGGGAAATTACAGCAGATGGCATGTAAAACGTACAACTTCTCCTCTACACATGCTGTTGAAAATGCCCTGCATGGCAACAAAAACAATATTGATACAAGCTCAGGATTCAATTAAAGGGCAGCCTACATTATGTAGGACTCAATTTCACTTCAGTATAGATTTACTCACCTGTGTATTCTTAAGGAACAATCTCAAATAAAAAACCCCAATGCCTTAAGAGTATAGCAACTTTCTCTTTACATTAATTGAAAAGCACCCAAATCTCCTTGATAACATTTGCATAACATTTGCATCAGAATGCCTTGCCCTGCCGCGCTGAGGATGGTAAAAATTGCTGGACTTGATCCACCCAACAGGGCTAGGTCCAAATGCAAAGGAAAGGAAAAATTCTTTATAGAGTTGGATTTTAATTTTCATCATCCATATTGCCTGAGTCTCTTGCCAATTTACATTTGACTCTTTAAATCATGAGATCACAAAATGGGTTCATCATGACAGAGATTTTAGTTCAGTGGTAGAACATATGCTTTGGACATAGGCCCCAGGTGTTCCCACCATGTCCAGTTAAAAAAGACTTAATGTAGCAGGGTTAGGGAAGGCCCCTGCTTGATATCCTGGGGAGTCCAATGTAGATAGCACATGAGGCCAACATTGGTTTCTAGTTTCCAGTTCTTTGTTCTCACATATGTTGTGATGAACCAGCAGCTTCAATAAGGAACTGATGTTTATAAGACCCAGCATCTGAAAACAGGCTTTTGGCTACCCATGTCATGTATCTTCATGACTAAGGGACTGTCACCTTGAAAAGCCACAAGAATTCTCTCCAATCAAAACTATTTTTGTGAAATGTTTAAGACAGTATGACCCTAAACAAGGAACTGGGGGGGGGGTCACTCCACAATAAGCTTTGAGCTATTCCACCTTATACACCTATATCTCCAGCAGAGTGTCCTTTATAAGAAGTCCTAGCATTGTATCTGGGCCAAATCTTTGTGTTGTAAAGAACTCTCCTTCCCTGTCCTCCTCCACACACCACCCTCAAATCTGGTGAACCTCCAGAGTGCATTTGGGGGCACATGGGTGGTGGAGAAGTTCCACTATGCTTGCAAAGGTTGTTCCACCTGTGTACAAGTTAGATATAACCTTTTGTTTATGCACAAGACACTGGGCTCTGACCAATAATTGTGCAAATGTATGCAGAAGTGAATAAGGAACTGGTGGTGTGTACCCCAAACTAAGTTTTGGGCTACACCAAACCACACATTCACACTTCTAGGCATGTGTCCTCTATTAGACACTGAGAGTTTGACATTTGTGGATTAAATATAAAGGCTTATTTAAATAGCCACAGAATTAGAAATTAGTTTAGAATGTTTCTATGCAGATTCTAATAACATATTGCCAACATCTTACTAAGAGCAAACTAAGTCCACATCCCTAAGACGCATCCTCTTTCAAAGACCACTATCATTTCAAACTAAATTATACCATGTCATTTACTTAGCATACACTCTGTTAGATAAGAACCAGTGAAAATTCTACCTGACATAACCAGTATGCACAGTTGCAAGCCTGAAATCCAAAGGATTGTTGTTCTCTAATCTTTCTGCTATTTCTATGGTATGTCAAAGTTATTTGAGAAATTGCATCCCATCATGGAGAAATGATTTTGACCTTGGGTAAAGCAAGCAATCTTCTCTCCTAGGTAAGCCTTGGTTTTCACATGTTTATTTTAAAATCATTAACCAGCAGAATACACCGGATGAAATTCTTTGGGAGAAGACATAATATTCAACCTGCATAATAAAATCACTAAGGCTGCATTTTGCTCTATTAAAACCAATGTAGTTTTACTTTTGAATTCCATAGACTGCACCCTTTGTGTATTGAGGATGTAAGGATGATAACCATACTAAATGTTGCTCCCTTGTTTTGTTTGCAGTAACTACAACAAACTGAACACTGAAGCATAGAATAGGCTGCAGGCATGTACGCTTTTCATGTATGACTCCCTAGATTCAATCTCCAGCATCTTCAGTTAAAAAATATTACAGTTGCAAATAGCAGGCACCTCTCAAAAATGTAATAAGTCTACAACATGCAAGATAGAAGCATGTTTTCAGACTAACTCAAATGTGCAAAATGGAATACTGCAACTGATCCTCGAACCTTGCAGCTTGTCTTCAGTGTACACACAACAAAATGAAACACACACAAACACCCCTACCTCTCCCCATGTTGCAAAACACAAACACATGCTAAACCAGCAATGTGAAAAGAAGCCATCGAGTATTAGGAAAGACCTCTGATATGTGGTACCAGTCAACCAACAGTATTGTGCTAGGCTGGACCATTGATCTTGTTCAGATTAAAGCACCTCCTGAAAAGCATACATTATCATTGCCTGAATTTCACTCTTTCCCATATAAATCAAACTCACCAGTAACTTCTCTAAGGCTTCACATGAGCTACTATGTGTCATGGAGAACATTTGGCCAGACTGGAGGGGGTTGCAGATGTTGGAGAGGGGGCTGGTGAGACCAGAGGAAATACTTCCAGAAATCCCCATCAGCCCTGTACCCAGTGGTCCTGTTAATGTTTTTGCTGAGGAAGGCCTCAGTAGCCCCCTGCCACTGCCACCTGAGGCAGAGTGAGAAATATAGTCTACCCTCATCACTGGCACTAGCCCAGATTATTCATTCAGCAGCCAGGCCTTTATAAATCTACTGGACAATTCCAGAGACATAAGGAGGGGGAATCTCTCAGAGTCAGAGTTGACCGTTTCTCCAAGGTCACACAGATGGGAGAACTTAATAAATTATCTTCTTTTCCCAGGAAAAGCCCCCACCTTGCTTCAAAGACTGGAAAATGCTAGATTTAGCTCATGCAAGTAGAATGCCTGCCCCCTCTCTTTTATTTGGAGTATCTTGGGGTGGAAGCTTTGTTGCGACAACTTTCCATTGCTTCCAGAGCCTCATTGCACCTGCTGGTGTTCTGAATTCTGATTCATGCCTAATATGCACTGCTGCTACGTTCCTGTGCTAACCTCTAAAATAAAACTCAGCCCAGTCTTCGAGTCCCGAGTCTGCTTCTCTAGTCAGAAGCCAGGACACTATGTATCAGAGAATCACTTTAAACCTGTGCTGGTCTACACAGCTTCCATATAATGAGGTTTCCATTCCACATCTGTTTGATATATAACTTCTACCAAACACTGAAATGTCCATGGTACCTCGTAGTGGCAGCTGCTGCCATAGAATGTCGGCACATGAAGTGGAAGAATTGCATGAGTCATGGTACACATTACAGTGGCAGAAATAATGTGCAGAAATCATCACACAGAGCCCATTTAACATGCCCCGTGAAGTAAAAGTACTGCACAAACAGGACCTCTGTCACATACACACGTCACTGTTACAGTTAGGAATGTATCAAACTGTGAAAGTGACTACATATCTAAAGCTTATTTCTGGATAGTTTTTAAAATCTTCCTCTGCTGGCTCCCTAACAGAGCTGGCCAAAACAGGAGTATTTTGTGCCAACAAATAAATACACACCCCAACTGTATAAAATCATTCTAGTGTGTGTGTTTAATAAACATCTTATGTAAAATCTGTTTCAAGAATAAATTTCCATTATACATATAAAACCAGTTTCACTGATAGTTGCATATAAAAATGCCACACACACACAGTGTGAGATTCAAACTCACCTCTGCTTGTACACACGGAAAAATGACAAAAACTCCTTTTAACAGCAGCTCTTTATATCATATGTATTTGTCAATTTGCAGGAACCATTGGAAAGGGGTTTGCAGGGAGCATGGAGGCTGCTTCTTCAAGGGGGAGGTATTAAAAAGCTCCCATACGGAAGTAGAGCAGCCACTTGTTTCAAGTGGATCCCAGCTATAATATCATTTTTTAGGGCCTGTTTAGTTACATTTTTTTCCTGGCTGAAAAATTCCATTGCCACTATGAGCTGAAAGCAAACAGCTTGTAACAAGATACAATTCTACCCCTTCAGAAAACGACATTAGGATAAGCTTGCACATAACATAGCAACAGATATCTCCTTCAGAACATCTTATTTTGTAATTAACATTACCATTCAAAGGTAACTTTTTGAAACTACATACAAACTGTAGTTTTAATGAAGCATATTTGTTCTGGCAACTAAGTGGAGGCAGACAATTTCAATGGCTACTAACAAATAAAACTGTTCGTATTCCCCCTCATGTACAACACTTAGAAATGTGGAGTTGCAGATGGAAAACAAGCTCTCCTAAAGTCTGTTTTGCGTGCCATTCTCCATCACTTCCATCCTTGTTTTATGAAAACGCTTGTCTGAGTGTCAGAGAAGTTTAAGAAATATGACAAAGTTCTGAATTCTTCACACATTGCTTTCTTAAAACAGTAATAAAAGATACAAAATCTTTCTGTAAGACAATACAATACATATGCTCTTATTCTTGGAGTCTCGAACTTGGGATTTTTTTCCTTAAATTGCCTGCAAGGACCTGATCAGCTTCTTTCAGCACTTCAAGAAAATTCTCCACCTGTGTAAAATAAAAGTGTCAACAAGATGAGTCAGGTGAGATGACAGGAATTACCAGAATATTTGGTACAGCATCTTTGATTAAGGTTAACATCCCACCCAAATTGATTATTTAAATCAGGTGTGGCTAACCCTTTTTGGCCTGTGGGCTGCATTCACCCTCTGAGGGCCATATGCCAGCAATGGGTGGGTAGGACTACTCAACACTCTTGTATTCACAGTCTCCCACGCATCATCATCCTCTCACTGCTCATCAAATGATCCATTAGATGATCAGGGAGGGGTAATTTTTGCATCCCCATCAAGGGACGGGGCAGAGAGGTTTTAACCTCTCTGGCACCCCAGCGCTGTGCCAAATTTAAATTATTTTTCTTTTTGCTACCAAAATCAGTGGGGTCTTGGAGGAGTAAAAAAGATGATTGGGGGCTGCTTCAAGACCACCATCCCTGATTTAATCTTCTCCAGAATTCTAGCTGAACTGACTCTCTCATTACCTATTAAATGTCTAATTACTTTCAAAATCTTCTCTGTTTCCACCTTCACTGGTATCAGTGAACGCAATTTGTGTACAATTGTCATGTACACTGAAGACAACAACCCACGTTTCTTAAAATGTTCACTGTTATTGCTTTGGCTATAGTAGATGCCCTACCCCAGGGGTGGGGACCATTCTGAGAGGCAGGTGGGGCGTCTTACCTGTCAATCAACAGACATTACATGTGGGCCTTGATTTCACATGTAGATATTAATTTACATGTGAAACAATTCTTTGACTGAAGGGCTCTAGTATTTCAGTTGTTGCTGTATAGTACATTTATTATTGTTGTTACTATTATTAAATTTATATCCTGCTCCTTACTCCAAAAAGGAGCCCAGGGTGGCAAGCATATCAATATTAAAACAATCCAATTAAAAATTCTAAGAACAGTCTTCTAAAAACAGCCTACACTACAGCAATTGTTCTCAGCCTGTCTTACAGTCAAGTCAAACACACTTGCTGCTTATTTTAGAGATCATACATACCGAAGAGAGATACAATGGGAGAAGGTTTTGAAATGCACAAGAACATTTCTGTTCATTTAGATGGCCTTGCTTGAGCCCCTCCAGTATGTTTTCCTAGAAACACCAAACCATTATTTGTTCATATAACATATATATTTGTGTGCGTGTCTGTTGATATCCAATTGAAGTTACATGGTTATGTGGTACTTTACCACTAATAAAATGTCGGCAACAAAGTTCAAGTGCTAAATGACAACTTCATACCATCATGCTCCAGTACAAAGCTCCATGAAAGTCCAATCCACATATGGAAGCCAGGTGATCAAGGAGCTATCAATATATATCAATATTAGCAACAGCTTTGTATGTGGAGATCTATACCCAATATTCAAATGACTGGAGATGTATGTTTTTGCACGAGCTACATGTGTGCCTCAGCACCATGATGTACATGACAGAATCTCTGAATCAACCCAATTACAGTAGTAGTAGTATTTTGTGAGTGCTCGTCCAACTGTGAAACCAGCATTTAACATACAGGAGGACAGGTATATAACCTTTTACTCAAAACCTAAAGGAAAGCCACTCATCCCCCAAAGGTATTAACTTGTTAAAAGCACTTTATTCTTTATGTATAGTAATTTAATTTTCTAATCAGATTTTTATATGAATCAGTAACTTCTCAATCCATATAATTGCTTTTAAATGCAAACCAGCCACACGCAAGGAGTCATCTCCCAGCAGTTTTTAGGTGGCGAAGCTGTCTTGTGAATGTGTCTCCCCATGATGAAATCCATTTACCATACCATGGAAAATATTTAAAAACTAACTTCATAGCCCATATAAAAATAACCACAGGTGTTCCTACACTAGTGAGAAAATCAGGACTGAAACCAAAAGCATGCTTTTTTTACCTTCGAAAGTTCCTGAAGCATATTGGAGAGTAGCTCACAACATATGTCTTTCAAGATTTTAAAATGGAAATCTTCCTCAGCTATTCCCAACTTCTCAGCCTCCTCTGACTTGGGTTTGTTGGAGATGTCTACAGATTTCTTCTCACATTCATCCATGTTTTGCAAGACTCTAGTCAGGCTATCAATCAGAGGCATATCTGATATGTAGAAGAAATAAAAACAAAAACTTTGTGGACAAATACATCTGGTGCCCTGCCCCAAGCAACAAAGTAAAGGTTTTGACCTGTGAGGGTTTGGATGGAAAATTAAAATACGTCGTTGCATGCTTTATCATAAATGATAATAATGAATGCTGAAGGACTGAAAGAATTATCCCCGACAAAAAACATGAGGAGGAGGGAGTCTAGCCACCAAGGCAAGTTTAAACGTACAGGGAAGTCACTCAACTAAGGTCTCCACAGAAACTAAATGATCATAATCCCATAATTTTTCTCATTCCCCATGACCAGTACTTTAAACTCCAAATTGCCATGATTATCTCTAAAACCTTAGATTACATTCCCTAAAATGTTAGCTCTTGTGATAAGGAAGAAAGGGGGGAAGACACTTGCTTTTCCCCATCTTGATATATTCCTGTTCAGTCTGTGAAGCAAAGATGGCGGATAACACAGACAAAATAGATGCCAAGACTGTCTTCTGTTCTTGAACAATAATTGGTGGATCATCTGGCTGGCAGAGTTCATGGCAAAAAAGGTCATACAGCAAACTCCAAGTTTCTTTTCCATTATCAGGAGCCTGTACTTGAGAACGGAAAAAAGAAATCACTCATGCAACATATGGAAAAAGTCTTTACCAAAGAACTCTTTACAGATAAGTTGTCACAATAAAGTGCAGTTCAAACTTCTTACCAATAGCATGAATGCCTTCATCCACAGTGGTGAGCAGCTGGAGGATATGCATATAAACATCAAGTCCTTCAGAACTATTATCTGAGCTACAGTAAATAATTACAAATGATGTTTAGAACTATTACCACCAAGAAATCTTTATGCATTATGTAAAATGTATGTATTTCTTATATTCTTTCTAGCCCTCCCCTTCAGTATTATATAACTTGAACAAGCAACTATTTTTGTTCAGGCACGGTCACTTGTTTTCCCTTCACTTGAACAAGCTTTCCCTCCTCCATTAAAGCAAAAGCCTAAGGGCAAACAGACAGAGGGATGGTTCTATTTTAAATACAAATGCCTATGGTAAAAAGTCTTCCTATTGCCTTGGCAAGTAGGTCAAGCATCGACTTTATAACACAGGGGCATCTACATCATATTGTGTCATACATCAGATGACAGTTCAAGCAACCTCTATACCTGGGAAATGGAACACTGTAGCCTGACTGCTCTTGCGTGGCATATTAGTAGCCTTGCAGCGAGCGCAAAAAAAAAAAAAAGGAAGCAAGAAAGGATCAGCACATGTTTACTTTCAAACACAAGGCTCAACTGAGATGAGTACTGAAGTTGCCTAAAGCAGAAAAGAGCTGTAGAGTTAATAATGAGGTAATGAAGTTCACAGGAGCTTTCTTCTGCAGCAGCCTTATTGGTTCAGCTATTTCCAAAGCCCAACTCCCCTATAAAGCTTTTTCAAGAGCATTTTGGTCACTCGTAACTTTGTACAAATATACCCAAAAGCCACTATGCATAACACAGGTACATTTTTTATTTCCTGGGAATTCTTAGGAAATCCTTTATAGAGGTAGCTTCAGAGTCAGCTTCTCAAAAGGTGAAAGCCAATGTGGTGTTGTCAGCAGTGTGGAAGACTAAAACCAGGAAGATTCAGGTTCAACCCCCCACAGCATTGAGCCTCATTCGTTGAACTGGAGCCAGTCAGCCTAGCTGACTTCATAAAATGGGAAAAAAGGAAAATATGTATGATGCCATGAGCTTCTTGGAAGAAGGAGGGGATAAAAATGTAATCAATAGATGACACAAAAAATGGGATATGAATGTAGTCAGTCCAATTATTTTAAGATTTTTGCTTGATTTTATTCAAAATGAGTGCAGTATGATAGTTACAATATCACATGCTGTCATATAAAGACATATACATACCAGATTTGTTTTACAGCTTCAAGCAGACAAGGCACAATCTTGAAATCTGGAACCTCATCTCGAGAATCATCTGCAGGCTGCACCACTGACTGACAAGAACCTTTCTTAATCCAGTTTAACATTAATTCTTCATCCAAGTCAAACAACTTATCGACCACCTCACCTATTTTCACTAGCAACTCCACTGTAACAAACATCAAATATCATTTATACACTCATGAATTAGTAAAGCAAAATGTACTCTTGCTCAATTCTTAGAAAGCAACACACAGAAAACAGTTTCAATATATATTTTCAGTCTGGGTTCCTTCAGTTACATTTATTATTGGGACTTAATTTTAATGTAAGCCCTTTGAGAACTTATTAAAACATTTCTATACCATCTCCAACATCTGTCTCAAGACAGTTTTAAAATACATACCTATAACCATTTAAAAATACATATCAAACACTAAAATCATAAGAGATAAAAGCATCCGGTTACTCAGCGCAAAGTTACTGAAATAAGTTAAAGTTAAACAGCATTGTCACCTACTAGAGCCAAGCGCTAGCAAAGGTCTGGGAACACAAATGTGTTTTTAGAAGACACCAAAATGTCATTAACGCTGGTGCTCACTTAAGCTCAGATGGTTCCACAACAAGAGTGCCACCATTCTTGTTGCCAATGTTGTCGCAAAGTGGTTGTAGCTAAATGCACTTCCACAGGCTGCAGCGCAACCAAGACAACCTTGTCAACTGACTGCAATGATCATGTGGGTCAATAAGGAAGATGGGACCAGGAAACCTGAAGGAACAAGTTGTTTAGGGTTTTATAGGTCAAAACAAAGAGTTAAACCTGGCCCAGTAGCTTATTGGTTTATTGGGGGGGGGGAGAGAGAGAGAGAGAGAAAGAAATGTAAATAAGTATCTAACACAATGGCCAAAGTAGTAGCCATCTAAAAACAATATTCATTGCTTCCTTCCTTCTCCTTTACTTGTCACTCATGCACCTTATAATTCTTTATTTGGTTCCTTCCTGAGCTTCAGGAGTTTTTTAGTTTCCAGAGTTAACAACACAACACTTAGAAATGGACTCCGAAATCTTTCATCACAATCCCCAGTACCAGTTATGCAGCAGCAAACCCACTGCGTTCTATGGAGTTTCAACCCATGCCCTAACACCATGATCCTAAAAACAATACTGAAAAATCTAGGCACACAAAAGACAGATGGTTTTCACTGAAACTCATCAGAAGGCTGAGACCTACAGTGTAAGCCTTACCTAAAACTGTTAAGGTGTGGATCTGCAAATGTTTTCATTTTTTAGTATTTTAGGTGTTTTAATTATTGTAAAGATTGTTTTTTTATGATACTGTATATAACTGACCTGGGGTCCTATGGGAGGAAGAGTGGAATAGAAACACAATATCCATGACCATGATAATATCAATAATGATACTATGAAAAATTATTGATCTTGAAATTTCACGAGTTTTAAAAAAACTGGGGAGAGGGAACCTAAATCTTGTCAAACTTCAAAGAATGAACAGGTTTGCATTTTTTTCTTTTACAACTTTCTATAGCACACGTGTACCCTTGAAGAATAAATCCACAAATCCAGACACATGAAGTTTAGTTAGGATATGATTCTTCCCTCCTTGCACACAGCACAGAGGGATCTCCATAGGCTCAACAGAATCCTCCCTTTATCCTCCCCCAACTTCAGTGAACAAAAATGGGCGTCAAGTGAAGTGAATGAAGTAAGAGGGCTCTGTGGAGTTTCATGGAGACCCCTTTGCATGCAGGTTCTATATCAGTGTTGGGAAGGTCTGAACACAGAACAGAAGATTAATTACAATCACGGGAGGGAAAGACACAGGCAGCTACACCGGTTGGTATGATCTGAATGCATTCTGAATAATTTTTTATGAAGCGATAAATATTTTTTATATTCCTTAATTAAAACACTTGGAACAAGTTTCTTTAAGGGAATATAACAGCATTCCTTAAATAAAGAGTTCTCAAACACGCTAGACTTTTTATAAAAAAACAAAAACTGACAAGATAATATTCAGATTATAGCCTACCATTTGTTGAACTAGACATGATAAAACAGATACAGTCATACACTGAGGGACTTTCTCGAATTGTTTCCACCCAAATACTGGCCACGTCAGTTTGGCAGAGGCAAGTCAGCAACAACCTAGAGAGAAATATACAAGTTTAATTAGTATGAAATTTTTTAAAAGAAAACCAAGATTCAGGCTGCAATCCTATACCCGCTTACCTGGAAGGCAGCCCCATTGCAGTCAATGACTTACTTTTGAGAAGACATGAATAAGATTTGTGGTTAATTTTAATTCCAGAAGTGTTAATAAGTAATGTCTATTAGAGATACAATAAAAATAAGAATCTGACATATTAATATCAATTCTAATGTGATTTTAGGTAGAAGAGAAATAACAAGGAAGCCAGAAAGTAAGCCCTGCTGGATTCACTAGCACTTGCTTCCAAATAAGTATACACAGGACTGAAGCCCTCATTTAGGAAATAAAGAGCCACCTACTAATACGTTATTTACATGCATTACTACTCAATACATAGGGGTAGTTAATGCTGAAGTATTTTAGTTATTAACAAAATAGCTTACCTGCTTGTTTCAAGCAGAGTAGGAGAATCGGAATCACATAAACGTTGCAACACCATCTGTCTGGAAAAATGACAACAGACTGCAAATGTCAGTTAAACATCTTGAAAAAGAGGCAGTGAGAATTTCCCATCAGCTTTTCTGAACTTTACAGCCATCTCCTAAGCACATATCTCTAATGTTTATACCTACAAAAATAAAAAATAAAAAGGGGGGGGGGCCTAGCCGCTAACGGTAATGACAGCATAATCCTTTCTTTCTGATCACCATGAGACTCTTTAAGGCCTAGAAGGCAATTGAAATAGACTTTCTGTCTATTGATACAGCACTTAATAGGCAATGGACAGTAGCGCTTAAACCACTGGAATCTAAGCTAGAGGTGGTCACTGCCAACACAGCTAAGATAACAAAAACAACGAACGAGGCCAAATCACTAAGCTTAGTTACTCAATCAGATATAGAACTCTTAAAACTGGCAGTCTATGACATTGAGCTAAAACAGCAAGAGCACTCGGATCAAGACTGCCATAGGAAATTTTTGGATACGGGGGATTCCTGAAAAGGAAGGAGGAGATACGGTATCCTTCTTGATCAGGTGGTTTCAGGGTCTGTATTTGGGCACATGCTTTTTTACTTTTTCAAATAAAATCATTGGAACCTTTTTATCTGCATTTTCTTCCTACGGCATCCTGGTTTCCCCCCCCCCACCTCCTTTCTCCGTTCCCTATTTTATTTTGAAACACTGAAACTCAAAATCAATTATTGTAAGGTGACATTGGTTTTATATTGGGAAATGTTTGTAAGAAACAAAAAACTGAAACATGTTGCTTGCATAAGTATTCAACCCCCACACATTAATATTTGGTAGAGCCACCTTTCGCTACCATAACAGCTTTAAGTCTTTTGGGGTAGGTAGGTACTAGCTTTGCACACAGTGTCGGCGGGATTTTGGCCCATTCTTCTTGGCAGATTTGCTCCAGGTCGTTCAGGTTGGTTGGACGTCACTTGTGGACCTCAATTTTCAAAGAGCGCCACAGATTCTCAATGGGATGGAGATCAGGACTTTGACTGGTCCACTGTAGGACATTCACCTTTTTGTTCTTGAGCCACTCCAATGTTGCTTTGTGCTTGGGATCATTGCCCTGCTGAAAACTGGATTTCCTCCCAAGCTTCAGTTTTTTAGTGGACTGAAGCAGCTTCTCGTGCGGTATTTCCTTGTCTTTTGCTCCATCCATTCTTCCTTCAATTTTAACAAGATGTCCAGTCCCTGCTGATGAGAAGCATCCCCACAGCGTGATACTGTCACCATCATACTTTACTGTAGGGATGGTGTGTCTTGAGGAATGGGCAGTGTTAAGTTTGCGCCACACATAGCACTTTGGGGTTTGGCCAGAAAGCTCTATCTTGGTCTCATCTGACCACAAAACCTTTTCCCACATTGCAGCTGGCACATTCTCATGTTTTCTGGCAAACTCCAGTCGTGCTTTCAGATGGTACTTTTTGAGAAATGGCTTCTTTCTTGCTACCCTCCATGCAAGCCAGTGTTATGCAGAGCTCTTGATATGGTTGACTGGTGCACCATTACTCCACTCCCAGCCACTGAACTCTGTAGCTCCTTCAAAGGGATTGTTGGCCTCTCTGTGGCTTCTCTCACAAGTCTCCTTGTTCAAGGGCTGAGTTTTGAGGGACAGCCTTTTCTTGGCAGGGCCTGAGTAGTGTGATGCAGCTTCCACTTCCTGATTATTGATCCAACTATGCTCACTGGGATAGCCAAACACTTGGATATTAGTGTGTACCCTTTTCCTAATCTATGCATTGGTATTACATCATCTCTCACTTCTGTAGAATGCTCTTTGGTCTTCATTTTCCTTCAAATCCGCAGCCTTACCAGTGATCCTTCAACAGTGGGGTTTTTATGCTGACAATGTGACAGCAACTTTAATGGTTCACAGGTGGAGGCCAATGGTAAGGTAACTGTGTCCTCGATAGAGCAATTTTTTTCATCTGTGTAAACTGGGAGCTTCCACAGCACAGGGTTGAATAGTTATACAAGCAACATGTTTGCTTTTTTATGTTTCTTACAAACATTTCCCAACATAAAACCAATGTCACCTTACAATAATTGATTTTGAGTTTCAATGTTTCAAAATATCATACAGAACAAAATTACAATGTACCATTTGTAATTCAGTTATATGAGAGCATTGGTCAGGGGTCTGATTACTTTTGCAAGGCACTGTATATGTTTATAGGGCTTTTATATAGGCTTACCATCAGAAAATAAGTTCCATGTGACTAAAAACAAAGGTCTCTACACTTGGAAAGCTTGTACGTCTCAAAAACAGGATCAATTGCAGGTTTAAAAGTAATCAAAAACAGAAGAAAAACAGCTGGATGGATTTGTGTTCCCAATGCATATCTCTATTGTGGGAATGTTTATACTTCCTACAGGAGTTTGCTGCAAAAAACCTGTAAGCTACAGTTTATCTGCTGCTGGGGGGGACCAATGCCTAACAGCATTCAAGGGAAGGAAATATGTCTGCCAAGTACAGCAGGAAGAAACTGGTCTTGCCCCACCAGAGAGAAAAACACATGTTGGATCCTGTTTTTTGGTCCATCTAAAAATAATAACAAAAAGGAAGCATTTCAGTAACATATCACTGAAAAGCCTTGAGTTTGGACTAATCATATCTACCATGCATTTTACTCATACAGTGCCCCAAACAATCTTGCCATGTCTTTTCCACCAGAGACCTTACCCAGCCCATGATCCTTTTTTCTTTGTCCAAGTTCGTGCTCACCTTTTCAAAGGCTAAATGGACACCAGCAATCCGGACTCTTCCTCCTAATCCTACCTAACCTTGTCCAATACTACTTCTTGAACATCGCCTCCTTCCACCTTAATTAAAATATTCTTCTTCTTGTCCATCATCCTGGGGATTCAGGATGAAAGTACTTACTCATTTCCTCCCTGCTCTTTCCCACACTCTCACTTTCCTCCCCCCTTCACACTAGTATCTTTCAGACATTCTATTCTCCTCCAGAAATCCTTTCAATACCTCCAAGCTCTCGCTCTCTCCATCCTTCTGCCTTCCCAACACAAAAGGCATAGAAAAATAGGTCTCAATCTATCAGTTCCTTTTCTCAATTACTCCTGATCCTTACATTGTGACTTTGACCTCTGCCATGCCAATGATCCCTCTCACTATAGCTTCTTCTGCAGCAAAGCTGAAAACTGACTAAACCATCTTACTCCCAAACTCACCCTTGTTAACACTCACCCTCTTGTCTAGCTTTACAAATGTTAACACGGGGAATTTGTTTTTCTTTCACTTTGTAAAGGGCTGTCTGCATTCCTAGTGCTTTCACAGCAATTAAGAATTGAAATATTTACTATTTCATAAAGTTTGAAAAGCCAAGAACAAGCATACTACTTACCCAAGGTTCTCATCTTTACTAATGGACATGCATACGTCTTGGCAACAGGCCATATTACCCAGTATTCCCACACAGATTTCCTGAAATGCCAAATATAGTGGAGTAATCATGTAAAGCAGAGCTTATCTACAGTTAGCATAAAGCTACATAAGGAAAAAACATTGGTGAAAAAAATGGTAGAGGGAGAATAGAGTCAAGAAACAGAACAGATATCCTTTTTACTGTCAGTCTCTAGCCAAATACCCACACCCCTCACTTGGCTTTCAGTAGCCATACAAGTCAGAGCAGAGCAACATTTAGCCATGCCTTCTTCTTTGACAGTGGCCAGATGTTCTAAGTTTTAGAAGAACATGGACTAATAAAATATTGAGCTTTCCATTGTAAGAATAAAAATCTTTGCACGGTGACACCTCTCTCAGCATATATACATGTAACATATCACCAGTGGTCAGGGGCCAGAACACTGCAGATCAATGGAGATCTGGTTTGTGGGCCAGCATTTTTTCCATCAGCCAACCCCCAAGTACATCTGCAGCTCCTCCTGCTTCCCTTGCTCTGGAGGGAAGAACTTGAACTGTATCATCAACTACCAAGAGTCTGAAGAGACTATCCCCAACAAACCGGCATTTCCTCAATTATATTGTACCACTGTGTAGATTCTAACTCTAAGTCTATCATAGCTAAGAAGTCGTGCTTTTTTAAAAAAAAAGTGTGCCAGAAATTCTTTCACCCCTAGAGAATTGTATTTCATTTTGGCCAACACAATGGAAAAATTATATTGTCAAATCTGAAAGTGCTTAGAAAATGGTTACAGAAAAAAGGGAACAATAATAAAAAATATTTCCAATAAATGACAAAACATATGATACAAGTGTTTTAAAAAATGTGGAACAGAAGGTAATAAATAAAATTTCTTCCCAAGTATTAATGTATTAACTGACATTATGAACATTGTATACGGCTTTTCAACTTGCATTTCCAAACGAGTGTACAACAAACAAGTTCCTAAACAATATGCTAAACTCAGTATTTTGCCAGGTACTGGTAGAACACGAGACACAAATCCAGCAACACAGTAGAAAAAAAGATTAACAAAACAAGTGAACAAAATGCAATGGCACAGTATAATAAAATAAAATCTCTTTGCAGAATGACACCACAGAGGGGGAAAAAGCCAGAGATCCAGGGCTACAACTAATGATTCCTCACATCTTGTGAAAGCTGGACTAGCATCTCTGGCTAATGTTAAAACTTATGGGAAGTTTATATAGAATGAGATTGTCCCTAAAATAATCAGCCACCAGACTATTTATACTTTGAAGGTCAAAATATTTACCTTGACTCGGACATGGAAATAAATGGGAAGCCAATCTAGTTGTCTCATTGCATGCATTATACAGCTATGTCAATTAATGCCTGTCAATAGTTGGGCAGCAGTTTTCTGCATCACATGAGGCTTCTGAATCATCTTCCTTGGTAGCCCCACACAGTGTATTACAAGAGTCTAATCCAGAAGACACTAACAGTGCAATCCTATGTGTGTCTACTGAGAAGTAACTCCAGTTGAGTGAAATTGTTTTACTCTCAGGTAAGTGTGATGCCACCTGAGAGATGATTGTGCCCTGACACACGAATAACAGCCGGGCCTTCTATCTTCCAGCAAGAGGGTGCAGGTGAATTACTAGTGAAATAAGCTGCCAAGGTAGGCTGTTGAAACCTTTCTCGGAAGTTTTTAAGAACAGTTTGGGAGGCATGGATATGTGAATCAAAGAGCCTATAAAGGAGGAAAAGTGGACTACATGATCCATTGTGGCCCTTACAAGCCCACAATCCTATACCATCTAATTGTTCTGGTTTTTCAAGCACTGGGTTACCCTAATTTAAAAAGAAGCCAAGCACCAATGTAATCCTCCTCCCCAAGGATTTGGTAGCACTGACCTAAGACGTTGTACTTTTAATTTTATTAAGAGCCACATTAGAGTGATTGCCATGTTACCAAGTAAGGAGGAATCAAGTCTTACAATTATATTGTGAAGAACTCTGGCTAAGAACAGAAGCTGTTGGAAATTTAGAAATATTAGACCTTATTATACCCTTGGGGATGGCACCAGAGGGGGTGGCTAGCACAGTTTTTTAGTTGAAACTGCCCTTGGTTTCTGTCTGCTGGTAGAGCAAAATATCAAATCTATACCGTTTTGCTTTTTAACCTACACTTACCCACATATGGCATATGAACTACATCAAAAGGACAATGCATTATTAATAAAACAGGGTACAAAATCATGACAGGACTTACAGTAAGCCGTGGACACTTAGACTTGGCAAACACACCCATAAATATATCAGGGGCATTAAACTCTTGTAGAAATAAAGCAACATCCTAAAAACAAGAAAGAATATGTGTTAATGGAGGGTTACATGAGAAATGTAAAATCAATTCACTTTCAAAAGACCATCTCTCACTCAGATTTAAATGACCACCATTCATACTCAACTGAAAATGAAATGGACTGCCTTCAAGTCGATTCCGACTTATGGCAACCCTTTGAATAGGGTTTTCATGGTAAGAGGTATTCAGAGGTAGTTTTACCATTGCCTTCCTCTGAGGCTGAGAGGCAGTGACTGGCCCAAGGTCGCCCAGTGAGCTTCATGGCTGTGTGGGGATTCGAACCCTGGTCTCCCAGGTCGTAGTCCAACACTCTAACCACTATGCCACACTGGCTCTCAACTATAAGTAGCTATTTTCTCAGTTCTTATTTACCTACTACAGTTGAACTCTTGTCATTTTGAATTTGTTTGCGACATCCTTATTACTCAAGTTAATGATTAGGCCATGTCTCCACAAAAAGAAAAACATATATTCCTTCTTAGGGTAAATTGTTATAAGACATTAAGAAACTAGAAAGAAAGCTAATAAGATTCTATTTATTCTCACATAAACCCCACCCTGCTGTGAAACTGGCCCAGATTTGTTGTCCATCACAAAGCACTTATGAATTGTGGAAACAATGTTTCACATACAGTACACCCTCATGATATGCAACTTGAGTTGCTACAGTAATGCACATTTTAGAAGGTACCCATCATTCTTCATCTTATCTTTTAAAAAGTATCAGGTTAGAAAAAATTCCAAGCCAATATACAATGGGTGATAACCTACTTTGAGTGTGACTACAGTTGGGTGACTGATTTCAACGCACCTCTTCTGAGCACAACTAACAGAAATCTTCCAATAAGAGTGAGAACAGATAGCACAAAAAAGCACAATTCCACAACTGAAATATTTTGGCAGTTGGACTCTGTTCCCAGCCAACACTACCTATGCATGATTCTTTGACAAGCATATTAGATACTAAAATATTTAAGAAACAGAAGACAGACTTCTCTTAATTTCCCAAATATCTTTACAGAAGAGATTAATTTTATTTTAACAATTTATTTTATTATTATGTGCCTTATTTTATTATTATGTCCCTTCTAGTGAATCATGTCTTCTCATGATGTGTCCAACATATGATAACCTCAGTTTCATCATTTTAGCTTCTAGTGACAGTTCTGGTTTAATTTGGTCTAACACCCAATTATTGGCCTTTTTCGCAGCGCATGGTATCCACAACGCTCTCCTCCAACACATTTCAAATGAGTTGATTTTTCTCTTATCCACTTTTTTCACTGTCCAACTTTCACATCCATACATAGAGGTCGGGAATACCATGGTCTGAATGATCCTGACTTTAGTGTTCAGTGATACATCTTTGCATTTGAGGACCTTTTCTAGTTCTCTCACCGCTGTCCTCCCCAGTCCTAGCCTTCTTCTGATTTCTTGACTATTGTCTCCATTTTGTTTAATGACTTTGTCAAGGTATTGATAATCCTTGACAAGTTCAATGTCCCCATTATCAACTTTAAAATTACATAAATCTTCTATTGTCATTACTTTAGTCTTCTTGATGTTCAGCTGAAATCCTGCTTTTGTGCTTTCCTCTTTAACTTTCATCAGCATTTGTTTCAAATCATTACTGGTTTCTGCTAGTAGTATGGTATCATATGCATATCTTAAATTATTGATATTTCTCCCTCCAATTTTCACACCTCCTTCATCTTGGTCCAATCCTGCTTTCCGTATGATATGTTCTATGTACAGATTAAACAAATAGGGTGATAAAATACACCTGTCTCACACCCCTTCTGACTGGGAACCAATTGGTTTCTCCATATTCTGTCCTTACAGTAGCCTCTTGTCCCCAGACTATAGGTTGTGCATCAGGACAATCACATGCTGTGGCACCCCCATTTCCTTTAAAGCATTGAAGGGGTGTACAATAAGAGAAACACTACAACATAGCACAATATATTTGCAGATATCCACAGATAGCAACAACTAAAACTATCAAAAATATCAAAATATTAAAAAACAAGCAGATAAAAATAACCCATACCCTATCCATTGACATGTCCCATACTTTGCAAATATCATTCTCCATATCTTCATCCAGCTCCACCTGTTCTTCAACACTGTTCAACTCAGAATCTTCTTTTTTAGGGCTAATAACCTTCCAAAGGAACAAATAACATATTGATATAAGGGACCAAAGTAGCACAATAATAATGTTTTGAAAAGCGACACTAAAGTTGCCATCTTATGGACACTTATTAGGAAGTAAATCCTATTGAACTCAGTGAGACTTACTACCAAGTTTATATCGTAGCAGGCTTATAGCCCAATGCATTACCTCTGAATTTTGTGAATGAAATGCCAGACCCATGCACAATTTCAAAATCAAGTGTCTGTTCCACTTATTGTAGTTCTCTTGCATTGAGATTACAAATGAGGAAAATTCAGATACCATTTTATCACCACTAGGGGAAATGTACTATTGGTATCACCTGAAGGCTGATTTTCTCAGGTAGTCGAACATCATGTCGGAAACACTGCCATCTAGCGTTCGAAGGCAAGAATGGATCGAAGTCAAGACCTGGGGCATTGAGCCCCTCCCACTCCAGTTCATTCGTGATGAGACCGAAGTGAGATATCTGTGAAGACAAAAAAGGCCAATGGGCCTACCAGCAAGGAAAATCTTGTCTCAAATAAGAACCCAGACACTACATGCAGTTTAATAGTTCTAAAATGGGTCTTGACTATCTATCTCCGAAGAGTTAGAACCCAGATAGCCTCCAACAGGGAGGGCCATGATGTCGGACTACCTGAGAAAATCACCCTTCAGGTGATACCAATGGTACATTTTTCTCAGGTAGTCCAACATCATGTGGGATGTACCAAAGTAGCCCCTAATAGGGCGGGACAGCCCGTTGATTACTTGTCATAAAGAACCTGTTGTAACACACGCCTTCCAAAGGAGGCATCAGCAGAAACGTAACGGTCTATCTTATAATGTCTTATGAAGGAATTTGGGGTAGACCATACAGCTGATCTGCAAATCTATGCCAGAGGAGAGTTGGTTGTGAAAGCGGCCGTAGTGGCTGCTGACCTAGTTGAGTGCGCCGTTATATTACAAGGCACTGGCAGCTGAAGGGACTCATAGCCCAATGCAATGCAGGCACGCAACCAACAAGATAATGTAGAACTGGCCACCTTTTTCCCGAGAGTACGAGGGTGAAAGGATACAAACAG